>NC_034611.1:1615107-1617143 GCF_900095145.1 Mus pahari | reverse complement strand
AACTATTGTTGGTGGGTTTAAAGGTAAGCATTTATACCGGAGTCAGAGGGTAGCCCTCTCCTTGCATGTTTGCCTGTGACTGCAGCACTGTGCACCCCCCCCGCAGCACTGTACTGTCCCATTTCCTTGCTTGGTTTCCTGTCTGTATGCACTACACCTTCACTTAAGGCTTAACTATCCAGAAAAACACACCCATTCGGCTTTGAGGGCACACAGGTCTGTAAGAGGGCCAGAAGACTGGATCACCTTAGCTATTCGATGAGCTCAGTGCCAGCTTGTTTATGGGAGAATTTGTCTTTAAAAAAAAAAGGTATCCAAAATAAGTAAGCCCTGTCACCTAAGAAATAAGGATTATTAGATTGTTTCTCGGGCTGGAAAGATGACTTGTGATAAATGTCCATATCCAGGGGCCCTGAGTTTGGTTTGCAGGCCCCATGTCAGGTGGCTCACAACTCTAACCCCAGATCCAGAGAAGCTAATATCTTCCTCTCATCTTACAATCACCTGCCTGGACTAACATTTTTTTAATCTCTTAAAAGAAAATAAAGGGAACAGAAAGTTGTTTCTCAATAACCAGCATCTACAAATCCAACACTTATCTACCACACCTGCTTTTTCGCACTTACTCGGGTTACTTCTTAAAATACTGCACATTTACAAAGTTTATTTTATTACACATGCCAGTTGACTGCAATATAACAGCCATCGAGAAAGGTAAAGTTTTGCAGAGCCCTGAAGAACAGTGGTTCAGGGTGGGGTACAGCTCAGTGATGCTGTGCTTGCCTAGCAGCTTCAGACCTTGTCTTCCATCCCAACACCATCAAAAACATTTTTTTCTTTGCAGATTATTTGTTTGCTTATTTCATTTTCAGGTATAATTAAAAATATGTTCATTATAATATAAAAATTATTGAGTGGACTTACCTTCAACTTAGAATTTACTCTTGTTCTTAGATTAAATCATAAAATGAACTGAAATGATTTCTGCTCTAGTTTTCTTTTTGTTGCTGTGATGAAAAAAAAAACACTCTTGACTAAAGCAACTGAGGGGAGATAAAGGTTTGAGTTCATAATTGAGGGACATCAGGGCAGGAACTTAAAGCAGAAACCATGGAGGAACATGGCTTGCCAGCTTGCTCACAGGCCCATGATTGGCTAGCTTTCTTGTAACAATCCAGGACCACTTGCCTAGAGAATGGTGCTGCCCACAATGGGCATCTCCCACAAACATGCTCACCAGCCAGCCTATATAGGTAATTTTTCAATTGAGACTTCCTCCTCGGATCACAGTAGGCTGTGCCAAGTTGACAGCTAAAGCTAAGCAGGACGATTTCATCCCTATATTGATGACTTATTTCTACTCTCAAACCCTGGATTAGTGGTTGCAGTAGAGAAGGACTAGGAAGGTCAGGTGCTGTGGGCTGGGAGACTTAGGTCACTTTGCCAGACACTCCATGCCAATTATTCACTGAACTATAGACATTCTTCTTTCACATAATAATGGCCATAACCTCCATGTTGAGGCCTTACATTTGAATAGCACTTAGCACACACAATAACGTTTTTAAATGGAGACAAGTAAAAGTAGAAATCAAGGCAATGCTACCAAGTGCACTCTTCTGAAGGCAATCCAAGGTTGCTCAGCCTTATATGGTACACTGTGGGCCAAAGGGGTGTGGCCTGTGTCTCCACACTCATCTGCGTGTGTCGCTTAGGTGATTATAAAGCCAGCAGTGGGACTGTGTCCTCCAAGGTGCAATGACACCATGACTATACATTCCGGTCTGTGGCAGTGGGAAGTAAGTGTCTGTAGAAGGTGTCCTCAGGGTAGGACAGGTGGTGTAGTAGGACCCAAAGGCCAGCTCACACTTACAGGATTCAGCTGTTGCTAAAGATGGGAACAGCCATATAGCTCTTAGCACTGTGGAATCCTACCACACAAAACCCCCTAGAAATGGTCATTCTAATGCTCACTCTCCCACAGAGCTACAGGTCATAGCTTACTGCTTGGACTACTTGGGCCAGCGCTACACTGC
>NC_034611.1:1596656-1614693 GCF_900095145.1 Mus pahari | reverse complement strand
GAGAGGGAGAGGGGGAGAGGGGGAGAGGGGGAGAGAGAACATATCCCTGATGGATTTGGAACAATCTCTATTCAGGGCAGATTAGAGTGAGCCAAACCAGGAATGAGAGTTCTCACAGTCACTACTGGACCCAGGGACAGATTAAGGTGATCTATGGCTTTTCTGTGGCTATTCCCTTGCTTGGATGGCTCTTCTCTCCAGTCTTTGCCTGAAAAGAAAAAGCACTAGCAGTGACTTAAGATTCAGCTAAGCTGTCACCTCTTCCTTGAAACACCCCCTCATCCCCTTGGGTGAGTCATTCTTTCCTTTGCACTCTCAGAAATCCTTACCTCTGTATCTGTTATAGTTTTTTAATGTGAGGATACCTGTGCCTGCACATCACCAGGCCAGGAGAATAAAAGGGGGGATTAGACCCCCAGCATTAACATGAACTCAAGTTCAATAAATATTGAATGGCTAGATGCAGGTGAATGGACAGATGAAAACCTAAGGCACAGTGCCTTAGTGTTAGCCAAGTCAAAGTTCCCTGGATACACACACATGCACACACACACACACACACACACACACACGCACATGCACACACATGCACATAGACAATGGTTCACAATCTGGATTCAATTCTGAAAGCAATCCGTGTGCTTGCAGGACTATGATTCCACAGTGTGAACACTACTCACAATGCTCAGCTGTGTGGACAGCATGGGTTTCAGTCCGCTCACAGTATGAACACTACTCACAATAGCAGGGTGGGTTTCAGTCCGCTGTCCCACATTATGGCACACTTAAAACCCCAAAGCTGAATGAAATATAAATAAACACACTATGTGAGACTATGCACAAAGGAAAATCTGAAATAATATGTGGTCTATTTAAAATAGGCCCCTGCCGTTGATACACAGGACTTTAAATAGAACCTACTTTACATAGGTGAACCTAAATTATCCCAGGATAAGAAATGGAAGCTCTCATCTTGCATTTTGTTGAGAAAAAAAATTCAGTAAGGTGTGCCCGAGCTGTCAATCATCTATCCAGTTGGGGATCTTCTGAGTGCACAGTATAGTCTCTGCTTCAGAAACAACGAAACACCAAGGGAGGCTGGGTAGGCAGGAGGCGGAAGGGCAGTGCTCTTCCCAGCAGGAGCTGAAGGGGCTTGTGCAGCCCGAGCAGGGATGGGTGTCAGGGATGGATACAAGGCCCAGAGGACTCTGGGAGTTTGGAGCTTTCTTCTGACCTTTGCTTATCACCCCTATGTGATACCTGGCCTGGTAAAATTCTGTATTTGGGGTTTTTAATTTTTTGTGTTTTTGAGGCTGAGTCTTATTATATAATCCAGGCTAGCTTTGAACTTACAGTAATCCTCCTGTCTTAGTTTCCTAAATTCTGTGGACAGTGGAAACAGGCATGTAGGCTAGTACATCTATCTAAAATTCTTTATTTTTAGAGATAGTTGCACTTATTTTTTATGATCTCTCTCTCTCTCTCTCTCTCTCTCTCTCTCTCTCTCTCTCACACACACACACACACACACACACACACACACACACACACACACACTTCGGCTTTGGGGAGGCAGACTTACTGTTGCCCAGGCTAGCCTGAAGCTCACTGGACAGTCAACACTAGACTTGAATGCAGGGCAATTCTTCTGCCTTGACCTCACAAGGCTGGGATTTGGGTTTAGCTGCCATGACTGACATTCTTGTATTTTTAAGTAAGAAAACAAACACTTTTTTTTTTTTTTTTGGCTTGTCCGCTAAGATAGAAACAGTAGAGGTTTGCTGAATTAAGATTAAAATACAGAAATTCTAGTTAGTAATGGATCCTGTAGTGTACTGTATAGTCCATGAACTAAGGTGCTCAAAGAGTAACTCTGTCCTTGTCTTGCTCACCAAGGACACTGACAGGCATATAAGCTTGATCAGTATGTGGTCTGATATCAGTTTTCCAATGGAAAAGGCAAGAATTTCAGAGATCTAGCCAAAGCTATAAACACACAGAAAGAAATCATCCTCTAAATGCCAGCCTGTAGCACTGAGGCCACACCAGTGGTGTGGAGCTGTGCTGGGGCCAGGTAAGTTCCAGGCATTGCTGCCACCTCAGCTCTCATAGAGAAAAGCAGTCCTCTCTCTAGGGAGCCATTCCAACCTGGGGACTCTGACCTTTGCATCTGTAATGTTATCATTGAGATATTTCATGTATACTTCCCAGCCGAAGTGATTGGGTACCCACAGATCCTTTAACTTGGGTTTTCAAGCTTTCTCATGGTTTTCTCACGGATGTATCTGTTTGATCTTCTTCTCTAAGGAAGTGACCTCATTTGGTCAGTTTCTGTTAATATGTCCCTTGGGTAGATAATACATTCAAGCCTCAGCCTTGGCCAGTGACACAACAGGCTAGACCTGTCTCAGAGGGTCCAGCTGGGTATTGCTCTGGGTTACAGCTCTGGGTGATCTCTGGGCCTAAAGAGAAGGGGGGAAGGGTACATGGAGGCTGACAGACGTGGCATTCAGCACTATTTATTGAATAAATACGTTTTTCATATTCAGAGAGCCAGCAGGCAGGCACACTAGGGCACATAAATGCCAGTCTGGTGGTAGCATACCCACTCACACCTGACCCTCGCACTTCATTTCTAAATTTGCTTTATAAAATCTCTTTTCTGGGAACTTCATAGGTGGAACTATCATATAATTAAAATTTTCAGCTTTAATTCCATACACTAATATTGGATGGAGGAGTGACTTCGGGGACTTAGTCTTCAGGATTAGGCAATTCAGCATCATAATAACGGATTCAAGTCTCCTGGTTTCTCTTTTGCCTCCAGTTCAGTATTATCCTGCAATACTCAGAAATAGTAATTTTACTTTTCTTCTCAGTATGCCAATACCTTTCACTTTATCAGTAAATCAGCTGATAGGTCTGATGAATATATATATATGGAGAGAGAGAGAGAGAGAGAGAGAGAGACAGACAGACAGACAGACAGACAGACAGACAGAGACAGAGAGAGAGACTACTCAAAGCCTCTCCCGTCCCAAGGAGAAAGTGGAAAAAACTGAGAACAACAATAAGCTCAGCAGCTTTAGCATTTTCTTTAAAACAAAATAAAAATTACACTAACTTGCCTATCATCTAAGCTATCAAACAGTGATGTGTTCTGAACCTTCAGGACAAAGACATAAGAAAACTGTTTCTTGATGCACAGACCTGTTTCCTATATGTTGTTCAAGGAGGAAACCAGAACTTTATCCAGATGGATCAGAACCAAATGGTATACAGCAAGCTCTGAGCACAGAGATGAGGAAGAAGTTGATGCGGGCCAGCGGGTGGATGGCACTGGAGAAGGGCAATAATGCTTGACATTAATTATATATCATCCCACCCGATCCTGGTCAGGGCATATGCCAGGTTCTTACATTCCTGTGGCCAGGAAACAGGGCCACACTAGAGTTTCATGGAAAACAACAGTGTGACCTAAAAATGTGCTGGTCACCCAGCTCTGACTACATCTGCAACCCAATGACTTGAGAGAACAGAGGCAAACTTTTGTTAAACTAATCATATTTGGAGTGGTTTTTTTTTAATTTTTAAGGAAATTTCCAAAATTAATTTTGCTCTAACTTCAATGACAGTTGACTTAATGTTAACCCAGCAAGGTTATTGGGTTAGTGAAGTAGAGTTGGAGATAACATTTGACGGACACCCCATGTATACCCAGTGCTTTTACTGGGCAAGTAGAAAGGCTCATTCACAACAAACATGGAGAATGGAAGCTGCTTATGATAGGCTTTTAAAATTATATTTGTACTAAAGGCATGCCTTCCAGTCTATAGAAATCATTTTAGAGATGTCTTCCATATAGGAATCCAAAACTCTTGACATCGACCCTGAAAGCTACTTGAATGGCATAGCATTTTCAAGGGAACTTTGAGCAGCCGAGATGTTTTTGGAGATGCACCTTCACCCTCCCCTCTTCCAAGAAGCAGAGCTTTCCCTAACAAGTCAGCTCCAGATAGGATGAGTCTCGGGCCAGGACCTCAAACAGCAACCCCATCACGTGCAGGGTTGCCACTGAAATCCAAGCTGAATCCCAAACTCAGGCAACTCTGCCCCCACATCCCGGCACATCCCACACAGGCCGCTATCATCACGCCTACAGCGCTGACACAATACCCAGTGGCTTGTTACTAAGGGCCCTGGTATGCTGTCAAATCTATGCATTCAGTTGGAATTTCCAAAACATAATTGGGGCATACTCTTCCTTGCCTTGGCATCCGTGCAGCTCAATGTGGGTGGTGTCTCTGAGAGGAGCAGCTTCCAGGAAGCAGCTCCTTTGTGAGGCTCCCATCCGGAGTACATAGAGATCACAGAAATACCACGAGCATATACAGCCCCTGATGGGACATTTCTCTTATCAGATCATTCACACAGGTCAACATGGTGCATCACTTTGTTCCTCTTCTCAGAAGCGCTGCCAGCCCAGGATCGTCCCAAGCCCACTTTATATCCTCAAGGTTCTCAGCATCTTAGAACAGTGTCTTACTAAAATACTCTGTGCCTGGAAGACACCCTATGTCCTCTTTGTGTTTGGAGTGTTAGTTGTCACTATGCTTAACAAAAGGAAAACTAGAAGGGTGTGGGAACAGGGGCACTGTTGTTGTCTTGGTTAGGGTTTCTATTGCTGTGACAAAACACTACGACCACAAAGTAAGTTGGGAAGAAAAGGGTCATTTGGCTTAACACTTCCATATTGCACTCCATCACTGAAGGCAGTCAGGACAGAAACTCAAGCAAGACAGCAACCTGGAGGCAGGAGCTGATGCAGAGGCCATGGAGGGTGTGGTTCCTGGCTTGCTAAGTTTGCTTTCTTATAGAACCCAGGGCTACCAGCAGGGATGGCATCATTCACCATGGCCTGGGCTCTCCTCCATCGCTCACTAATTAAAAAAAGGTCTACATGCTTGCCTGCATTCTCTGAATCGAGGTGCCCTTCTCTCAGATGACGTCAGCTTGTGTCAAGCCAGCATAGTTGTTCTTTTGATGAAGGTGATCTGGGGAAGCTCACTGTCCTCCCTCCCATTAGAAAAGAGACACGATTTGATGACTATTAGCTTGAAAATCCTTTCCCCTGCTCCAGGATAACACATCGAACCACGGCAGGCGAGGCTGGTCAAACAGCAAGTGCACAGGGGTGCTCACGGAGAACGTTCCAGCAGGAGTAGTGCTGATTATAATTTCTTCTTCTTCCTCCTCCTCCTCTTCCTCCTCGTCCTCTTTGTCCTCCTCCTCTTCCTCCTCCTCCCCCTTTTTCTCCTCTTCCTCTTCTACTTTTTGGAGACAGAATCTCTCTCTATAGTCCTGCTGTCCTGGAACTCACTCTGTAGACCAGGCTGGCCTTGAACTCACTCTGTAGACTAGGCTGGCCTCGAACTCACAGAGAGCCCCATGCCTCTGCCTCCTGAGTGCTGGGATTAAGCCCCTGTGGGTTCTTTATCTGTTCTGTGGGGCAACTTTGGAGACACCAGTAGTTTCTTGTTCTGTACATAGCTTCATTTTCATGTGTTTAAAAGCAAGGCTACAAAGAATGATATTGTTTTAACATGATCCAAGGATATGCAGGTCACCTGACACTTCCAATATGCTCCCAAGAAAGGACTGAGACAGCACATACAGATGTGCATGGCAGAGTATAAATCCCTCATGGACTGGTGGGAAGGAAAACAAGACAGGCTGTTTCATAATTTCCTGGTAAGGGCTGGATTTAAAATACTTATGCAGAAGTGGGCAGTTAGGTGGAAGCCTAGCCTCAGAGGACAGAATAGATGCCTAGTTATACCTATACCATTGCATACGTAAGGAGTGGAAGGCAGGCAGCCTACCTCCCTGCTTTGGAAGGTGACTTGGCCAGTGTGTGGAAGGATGGCTCTGGGTCATGGTCTACAGCCTGTTATCAGGACTCCCTTCAGTCTTGAGTACAGCAAAGAGGATTCCGGCCCCACTGTCCATTCTTCTGCTGCAGCTCTCTGCCTTTGCTAATGTTTGTCCATTCTTACTTCCTCCCTCCATCTTTGCTGCAGAGACAGAAAGCCTTGAAATGGGAGTTTCCTTATAGTTTCAGAAGCTTAGTTCATTATCATTGTGGCAGGAAGCATGGTAACACACCTGGCACTGGGGCAACAGCCGAGAGAGCTACGTCCTGATCCACAGGCCAAGACAGACATGGTGCCTGTTGTAGGCTTTTGAAATCTTGAAGCTCAGCCCTTGTGAGGCACTTCCTCCAACAAGGCCAAGCCTACTACAACAAGGCCATACCACCTAATCCTTCTAATCTTCCTCATATAGTACCACCCCCTAATGACCAAGCATTCAAATATATGAGCCTGTGGGACCATTCTCATTCAAACCACCACAATATTATAAGGCCTGATTTGCTATGACACTTGATAACACTCATATAAAAATGGACAGCTTATTTGAGTGCCTCAGCCACTATGGGTCCCAGAGTGTGAAGCCCGTGATCGGGAAGGAGCTTTCTCAGAAAGCTTTTGGATAAACTGTGACCTTGAAGGCAGTCAGACTGAGAAGCAATGTTGGGAGGGGGGGTTGCTTCTCTTCTGGTGCTGGTCTGCCTCTCTCCTTGCCTACCAGCATTTGTTGGGGGCAGAGCGAACAGTTGGTAGTCTTGATGGTTTGACTTCCAGCCATGTGATCCAGCAGTGTTATACAGCCACATGACATTTAACAGCACAACCCTGTTAAACTAATACGTAGTCTGATGGTATTTTGCATCTTGCCAAAGAATATGCTGGTCTTTGAAAGTGAAAATGGCCACCAGCCTTGATGTATAACAGTATGTATATGCTGGGCTAGTACTGGTTCATTTTCACACTTTTCTGACTCTCTTCTAACCAGTGAAATAAATACAAATGAAAATCTGCCTTTCATCACAATGTTGTCCAGAAAAAAAAATTAGATATTTTTTGTGCTTATTCCATCACACATGTGCCTGTCCTGGGGTAAATATGGTTTATGAATGAATTTGCGAGTTCCAGATGATGTTGGAGGGCACTGCTTCCTAATACAGACTATAGAAAAATAAGTCACTGTAATTATTACATGGGCTGAAGACAAAACAAACATCCACATTTCAGGTTTCTAGGTTTTTCTTGGTGTATACTCCCTCCCACAACCTTGTTAAATGTTTACTTATAGATGTGCAATCAAAATTTGGAACTTGTGCTTTCGTGGAACACAATCTTAGGCAGACGAGCTGCGACACTTACTCCATTTGTGAAAGAAACTTTTGAGAAGGGTGTTTCCCTTGGCCTTGATTGATTCCATGTATGGGTTAATACGAGTTTGGTGTCTGTAGAATGATCTCTGCTCACTGAGCCGCTGCAGGAGGCCCTCAGAGCCGTAGGATGCAGGGTGAGATGAGGGACAGACCTTATGTCTCCAGGGACTGACTGAGCATTCTTCACCTTAACTTTGATTAACCTTGCATGTGCAGAGTCCAGGAAGTGGGGGTGAGTGGTTATGGAGACCTGGCCTTCGAGCTGAAGCATTGTGATTTTTCCCAGTGAAGGCCAGATCTGTTATGAAATGTCTGTAGCCCACCTGCTTTTTCTCCTTTTGACAGAGGGACGGTATTTTTGAGGCACTCAGCAAGCTGTCATACATGTACAGTCATTTCTAGCTTTGCGATGACCACTTTGCAGGATACTGCCTGAGGCATGAGGCCTGTAGTCTATATTCTGTTCTGTTGCATACAAGCTCCCGAGAAACTGGTTGTCAGTGTGGTGTTTTGAGGGGCTCCTCCGTCTTCCTGCACTCCCACCCAACTGTAAACCTGGTTCTCAGACGTCTCCATTTCTCCTGGAATCCTCTTTGAATGGCAGGACCTTGTGGCTGCTTTTTGTGCTTTCAGAGTGTGACACCTACTCTCTATTCTCCTTCTCTCTACATATCAGCTTTCAAGCTTTCTGGGAAGCGCTGTTACACTTCTATGAAGAGACTCCAACTGCCAATCTGAAAATATTCTTTGAAACCAGTAACACCAGGCGCTCTGTTCAAGAGCAAGGAGACAGCTCCATCTAATATACAATGCAATGTTTGTTCACAGCAGCAGTGAACGCATTCTCTCTCTCCCTCTCTCTCTCTCTCTCTCTCTCTCTCTCTCTCTCTCTCTCTCTCTCTCTCTCACACACACACACACACACACACACATACTGCTGCCTAAGTAGTTCAGTGTTTCTCTTCAAACATTCTATGAGCTTCAGGAGATGCAAAGAAACTATCAAAATTAAGGAACTATGAGAACATTTAGAAGGAATTCTAAGCTGAGCATGGCTTCTAATAATATTCTTAGCAGAAAGGAAGGTGGGAAATCAGAGGAGTCCTAGATTTGTATATAAGAATGACCTCCTTCAGAATAGTCAAAGACAGGTAAACAGTAACAGTGAGTCATAAAGGAGCCGTGCACTGCTTTTGTGATGCTCATACGATGCCACTGCTGGTTGGAGGTGAGTGAGTAATAAAGGAGCCGTGCGTTGCTTTTGTGACGCTCATACGGTGCCACTGCAGGTTGGAGGTCGCTTCTATTTGGATACAATTTTCTTGCTATCGTTTTATGAATGAGATAAGAACAGAGGCACAGTTCTCCTTACCATCATGACACCGTCTGCTCTCGATGAGGAAACTGCTCCTGCCCTTGGGACTTTTTTTGTGCAGGTTTGTTCATGTATAGTCATTTCTATGACTAGAAGGTGAGAGGCCTGAGCAGAGCAGTCAGGGGCAAGAGATGAGCCCTGCACAGCACACAGACTATGTGGGTGGGTCTGACCCTCTATTTCCCATCCCTTTGGGAAGAGAGGCTGAGCAGCACTTCAGTGTTACTTTTCTTAAGTACTGGGAATGGAACCTGGGCCTTGGCACATATGAGGCAAGTGTCCTACCTCTAAGCATATCCCAGCCCCAATGTTAAATCATTTAAATACAGAGTATTTAATGATTTTGTATATGCATGGCATGTGATAATGATGGCTTAGGCTTAATTATTTACTAGTCTTTAAAATTTTCATGAAAAGGATCTCATTATGTAGCCAGGGATGTGTTAGGCCCTTGCCCTGTTTCCTGAGTGCTGACATCATAGGTGTGAAGCATCACTTCTCGCTTTAATGTTCCTTTGTTTTTCAATAGACCAGTTTTTAATGGTCCCTTAGTAAGTAGTTTGCTTATTGATTGATTGATTGATTGATTATATGTAAGTACACTGTAGCTGTCTTCAGNNACCCCAGAAGAGGGCATCAGATCTCATTACAGATGGTTGTGAGCCACCATGTGGTTGCTGGGATTTGAACTCAGGACCTTCGATTTTCAGTAGTACCTCAGTACTCTCTTAACTGCTGAGCCATCTCTCCAGTCCCTATTTTCCTTACTTAATTTCTATAGTCAGTAAAAATATTTTGGCTACAACTTATGTTAAGTACATCTTTATTTGTGCTTTAATTAACATTTTGAGACAGGGTCTTATCATGTAGTCCTGGCTGGCTTGGAATTTGCAGTGTCTGCCTGACTCTGCCTCCTGAGTGCTTGGATTAAGCACATGACCCATGCTCTTAGCTCCTTACCTATTTCTTAGCTCAAGTTTGGACAGCTGCACGTCACTTCCCTTTCTACTTGCAGAGAACATCACCTGAAGGTTTCCTTCCCACCTGACTGCTCTCAGTACGAAGTGGCCAGCACCAAACACCACAGCTCATAGGTATGCTAGCTCAGGCAACAGCTTCCCTCTCATCTCTCTGTAGTGCCTTCATTTTGTCCTTGCCTAACTTTCACTTTCTTGAAGGCAGGTAATGCTATTAGAGCTATGTCCAAAAGCTCTTGCCTTAGAGAGCAAGAGCGAGAGTGAGAGAGCGAGAGTACCTGCTGTGAGTACTTGTATCCAGTGCCCACTGAGGCTAGAAGAGGGTGTCAGGTCCCCTGGAGCTAGACTCACAGGCAGTTGTGATGGTGCTGGGAACCAACCAATCCTCTGCAAGAACCTAACATACCCCAACTGTCCTCTAATCCGAACCACCTCACTATCCCCATGGTTCCCACCTTCATCTCTTGAACAAATTATCATACACTTGAGACAACAGAGAATATCGTTTAGCATCTTGCCTTTGAGCACACAACCTGACTGGCAATCCATCTATCACTGCTTTGAACCAGGACACCAGTTTTCTCACTCAGTTCCCAAGGTTCAGAATCATGAGCTATTCATTCATTTTTATTAATTTCACATTCTGTCCATTTGAACACAACTACAGAATATATACTTGGCTTCCTTCTTGCTGAGTCTTGGTTCCTTAAATAAATAATTTCCTGGCTATTACACCTCTAGTCTTTGAAATAAAATTCCTGCTGAGGAGAGGTGAAAGGGCTTGAGCAACACTTTTCTCCCTCTTGCTTACTAGAGAGAATGAAGGCCCTGGGCAGGATGAAAGAAACAATTCAGGACGGAAGCCAGGAGAAAAGGGGGTGGAGGGAAATTTAAGCCAGTGTCAAGAGGTTGTTGAACAGAAGAATGTGACATAGAAGAGGGAAAAGGGAAGCCATCCTTGCAACTCAAACAATCTTTCCTTGGGGGCTCCTTCCAGAGCCACTGCCCCCATTAATCCATCAGGCCTTCCCCACCCTCTCCCTTCAGTGTGCTGCCTTACTTCCCGACCTCTTGTTGATTCTCTGGGCCAAGTGTCTTTCTGTGGCTTCTGTCAGGTCCCCATCCACTCAGCAGTAACAAGCGAGTGGTGCTCAGCACCTCTCTGATGCTGCGCAACTTGCTCGATGGCCTGCACACAATGCCCCAGGCATAGCCTGGATCCCAGGGTCTTTGTGTCATGGTGAACCCCCAGCATCAAACCCCCTTCTGGCCTCTCTTTCGTTTGCCTTCCGAGCCTCAGGCATAACCCAAAGCAAAGGCTTCCTTTTGGGATTCAGGCCTTTTCTGAACTGCCAAATGTGAGCTCCTGTGGAATGTGCAAATGTCTAGGATTTACCATTAATTGAAACACACACCCACACCCACACTGCATGTATGTCTGCAGTAGTATTGGAGGAAGAAACCTTGCCCTTTAATCTTTGCTTTCCCAAGCTTGAAAGCCATAATTATTCTACGGTACAAACCTAAGTTAGCGGAATCAAAACTTCTCTTTCCTCAGAATGTCCCACTGTAGTGGGATGCAAAAGATAGCATAGGAATGCGGGGGGAGAGAGGTTCAGTGACCTGCCCCCAGGTATGAATGACTGCAGGACCGAGAAGAAGTCACTTCTGCTCTGTTCTGAAAACCTGGCGTAGGAGATAGAAATAGTGTGGGCAAGCTGGGGAAAGCTCAGTGGGAGGCTCTCCCAGCCTCTGTGGGGGCCTGGGTGTGGCCCCCAACACTGCAAAGAAAAAGGGAAAAAGAAAAAGGTGGTCTCTTCCTGTGTGTTCTCTTAGGGAGCATGTTTGACAGAGGTGAAGAAGTGGAAGGCACGGGGGAGGGGAGGCCACAGGTGGAGGACAAGGGGATTGAAGAAGGTAGGGGTTGATACAGCTGCATGGATTTGTCCACAGTCGGTTAAAAAGAACAGGCGCTGAGAACAACAGAGGGAACATAGACGAGCAAGTTATGGATTTCGCCATGAAGAACTCACATGGGGAAATATTCGAATTGAGGCTCCACGACGGGCTAGGCTGGAGCTGGAATGAAAGAACTGTCATCCAGGTGACGTGGGAAGCCACCAGGCAGACTGAGTTGAGCTCCCAGTCGTTAGGATGTATTTTTATTTTTATGTAACGTTGACCTCACTTAGCAGGAATTTAGCTGTCATCTGAAGACTGAGCCTTATTCAGAGTTTCTCAGAATGCTCAGGCTCTGTGACTTTGGAGAAGTGACTTAGCTTCTCTGAACTTTAATTCCCTGTAAAAGTAGATCTGAGGTTTTGTGTTGCCACGATCAGTTAGTTCTCCTTGTCACTAATAAATTCAGATTTGTTATAAACGAGTACATTCAGGATTAAGTCAAACTGTTGGGCAGTAGGTATTACTTTATGTCTCTATGGTAAAACCAGGCCATAGTGGTAGCCACAACTGCAAGGGAGTCTGGGAGATAGCTACCAGTTTCCCTCAACTATTTTTTTTTTTTTTTTTTGAG
The DNA here is from genome assembly GCF_900095145.1 of Mus pahari. Lineage (NCBI taxonomy): Eukaryota > Metazoa > Chordata > Mammalia > Rodentia > Muridae > Mus > Mus pahari. The sequence continues at coordinate 1,602,511 of NC_034611.1, read as the reverse complement.
AGCAGTTCTTGCTGTATTACTCATGCTGGACTTGAATGCACAGTCCTGTCTCAGCCCCCTGAGTGCTCGAGGGGTGGATTTAAGCCACCACGTCTACCTTGGTTTTGCTTTTGGCTATGAGGGAAGTATGTGCCAGCCCCCTCACCATTGGTAGCAGCAGCACCTGCCTAATCAGATGGAAGAAAGCACTGCTAAGAAGCTGTCCAGCCCTGAGCAGTGAGCTGGGGTAGTGGATCTAATCCAGTAGAATAAAAGTGGTAGACACAGCGGCATCCCCCATCGCCACTTCCTCCTCCCCTCATGCTCCGCAAACGTCCATCGGCAGAACTGGCCAAGGCAGTATGCCTCCGGCTTTCCTAGGAGCAGAAACACAGTGACCAGTTTCCAACAAAGCGGGATGCTGGTTATTTTGAAAGTCTTGCTTTCTATTATATGGTGTCACTGTTGGTTTTTTACGTCTCTCCCACCCATCCATGAAGGCTAATGGCTTCCAGCTTCTCTCATTGATTCCTGGTGTTGGTTTAGTGTAGAGGCCATCTGCCACGGCTCCTTTGATTTCTCTTTCCCGCAATAGCTCAAATCTGTTATGCTTAATTTTCTCAGATTCCAATACTTGGTTACTATCCCTGTGATTCAATACGATGCTGTGGGTGTAGCTCAGTGCGGAACATTCGCCAACATGCACAAGGCTCTGGGGTTGAGAAGAAAGGAAAAAGGGAGCAAGAAATTCAAGCTGAGATGTAGGTGACTTGGTGGTACTCTGTTGGCCAGAAGGCTAAGGGTCCTGATTGGAGCTTGCAGAGAGAGGCCTCAACCAAATCTGTCCACGTCACTCATCTGCCTGTTACAGCTACAGGCTGACCCCTGTAGTTGGGGGTGCAGTGGAGGAAGGTGGGTCTGGCTATTATCAGAATGTGGTGAGGACAGGGTAGTAGTGTACCCCAATTGGGTAGAGAAGGACAAACTTGTCAAAACACAAGAAAAAAACTGATGTGCTAAGAAGAGATGCCACTGGGTTTACAATGAAGCATCACAGAAAGCCTTGTGGGCAGGAACAGTGTCATCGAAGGACTAGAAGAAGGTCTAACTGCAAGCCGCGTACCACAGCCAAGAAATGCGGGGTAGACAGTGGTGAACAGTACTCCAGAAAGGTAAATGAAACATTGGCCTCACACTGAAGCATAAACCAGGCCAAACAACAACAACAACAAAAAAAATGAAGTCTTTATTTTTTTAGTGAAATATATGCTATCTTTGATCCCATGTGTTTAGCTATGAAAACACTATTATAAAACTATCCATAACAGCACCCACACTCATGCGCGTGCACACATACACATCTATGGAGGGAGAGAGAGACTGGGGAAGTCAAGGGAATCCTTATTCACAATCAAAAACAACTGTTGGCTTTACTGAAATAATTTTTGAAGTTTCTTTAAAGGCCATTTAAAATATGATTCAATGTGCTATTTTTAAAAAATGTATAATACAAAGTTTATGAATTTTATACAATGTGGTAAGGGAAATCAATTTAATAGGGAGATACAGTTTTCAACTAAGTTGGTTCAGCGTGTGTGTGTGTGTGTGTGTGTGTGTGTGTGTGTGTGTGNGAGAGAGAGAGAGAGAGAGAGAGAGAGAGACAGACAGCAGACAGGGAAGGGGAGGGGGAGGGGAGGGGAGGGGAGGGGGAGGAGCATGTACTGCTAACAGACAAAGGAGACAGAAAACCACAGCTCACCTCCAGCTCTAATCTGGGGTCACTGTGCATGCCACAGTGTAGGCTCCTGTTTCACCAGGCAGAATTCATTAAGTACAGAGCAAGTCAATAAAAATGAGCTTTATTAAAAAGAACGGGTATAATTAAAGGTATTGGTGAAAACTAGCCTGTTATGAAGGGGTATTGGCTCAACAGCAGCCTTAGGAAAGGAAACCGTATGCAACAGAATCTTTTCTCAGTTTTAAGCTATGGGGGTGATCGGCAAGGTGAATGGCAGGCAGCATGATGCGGGAGAGGTGCCTCCATTCTTCCAATCGTGAAGACTGACGGTATCCGCAGTGCTGGCAGCTCTGACGAAGGGGACTTTGAGAAAGCCCATGACTCAGGCTGACAGGTTGCAGAGGGCTAGAGGCGATTTTCATGAATACTGCCTTTGCATGTCTAGGCACCCGGTACGGTAAACTGGTCAGACTACATAGTAGAGAAAACACACAGAAGACTCACAGGATCTCAAGTCAAATGATAGGCATATGTAGTCACATGATGGGTCATGCACACTGCAAATCGCAGCAGTGTGGCCGTGCAAGATATGGTTACCCAAGGTTACACGGCCATAGCTGCCTGATCTGACTCAAGAGCAGGCAGGGAATATACCCTTGGTTATAGGGGAACTCCGGCAGGAACCGGCCCAGGAGCTGGGCCGGCGTTATCAAGGAGCCTCAGATCAGTGTGGGCTGAGATTTCAGCCTTGGCCTTGGGTTTGCCAGTGATGTTGGACGGCTGACCCACTGCCTGATAACATAACACCACTGAAAGGATTAAGTGCTTCCTGTCTGAAAAATAAAATTACAAGGTGACTCTGAAGGTGTGCCAAGCCCTAGAAAGCCTAGAACATCTTTCCACTAACCCCCTCACCCTGGTGATAGGGACAACAGGCAGAAAGGAGGACAGTGAAGAAGAGCGTTTATGATAGGGTGACAGACATTTCCAGCACAGGAAGTCAGCAGAGCTGCAAGCCGGAAGGGGCGTTGCCATGCATGGCAATGCACACAGGCTTCTCTACCTATCTTGGAGTGGTAATGAAATACTGTCTGCAAGGATAATTTATGGACTATATATCTTTTAATAACTTATTGTGGCATATGGTTTAAATAGTTAAAACAGACAAAGCCCTGGGAAACTCGAGGAGGTGGCAGCATCTAAGGCAGGTCTTTATCCAGTCCTGGAGGCTGTAAGTACTTTCTCTTAAAATGCCCACCCAAATCTACTTAACTTTGCCAGAACTGCATATTTTGGAGAAGTAACAACGATATACTATCTTTTAAAATGTGAGAAAAGGCTGGGTGACCATGTTTGGGGAACACATCTGTAGTGATCTGATCTAAACGCTGTCAACTTACCATGGTACCTGTCTTAGTCAGGGTTTCTATTCCTGCACAAACATCATGACCAAGAAGCAAATTGGGGAGGAAAGGATTTACTCGGCTTACACTTCCATACTGCTGTTCATCACTGAAGGAAGTCAGGACTGGAACTCAAGCAGGTCAAAAAGCTGGAGCTCATGCAGAGGCCATGGAGGGATGTTCTTTACTGGCTTGCCTTTCCTGGCTTGCTCAGCCTGCTCTCTTATAGAACCAAGACTACCAGCCCAGAGATGGTCCCACCCACAAGGGTCCTCTCCCCATTGATCACTAACTGAGAAAATGCCCCACAGCTGGATCTTGTGGAGGCATTTCCCCAACTGAATCTCCTTTCTCTGTGATAACTCCAGCCTGTGTCAAGTTGACACAAAACTAGCCAGTACAGTGCCCAAGGAAAAGGCACAAAGGATATTTGAAGCATTTGGAACCTATCTTACCCGAAGAATGGAAAATACTTCCAACAGCTTCTACCCCCACTCTCTCTACAGCAAACTAAAGCCAAAGTAAATCCGGCAAAGGTGGGGCGAGGCGCTCAGCACCTTAGTTCTGGTGCCACTCACACAGGAGGTATTCACTGTTCAGTTAGGAGTGTGATTGTTGTGGGAAAGAGAGAAATAGGATGATTGACACTTAAGGTAAACCATGCCTTTTGAAATTAACAAAACTACATTCCACTTAATCTTCCAAGAGGTAAGTAATCTATGTGCTGGAAATGCTACATCGTGCTAGGAATCTCCCTAATTGACAAGGATGCAGAGCCTCGACAGACTTATGAGTAAGAAGGCACAGGGCGACTCTACCCACAGCTAGCAAGAAGAAAAAATAAGTACAATATGAGGTAATCATATATGGAATAATATACAGCAGTGAAGATGGCACTCACAATTATCTACAGAAATAATACTGAATGAAACAATGCACAAAGCAGTGAATCAGGCTAAACGTTGTCATTTGAGGACAGAACAGTCGCACCCTTGGGGAGTGCATCCTGATCCATGTGATAGCAAGGGTGTGAAATACAGCATGTGCATATCAGCCTTCCTGCTTCCATTCTGTCTCCGTGGCAGTTTTAGAGCCAGTCCAGCCTACTGCTGACAGTCTTCAGTCAGGAAGCTTTGCTGGCTTTCTGGGTTGGTCCCCATAGACCAGGATCCAGCCTGTGAGGAGAAACTCAGTTTGCTTCAGAGGCTGAGGGGCAACTCGGAAGATGTACCCGTGCTTCCCTTACCATAACTTAATTGGTTCCATAAGCACATCTGGATATCCAATGGATTTACAGAACCATGGAAACTGATAATTCATTAGATGATAGTTTCAAAATTTGGACTTTGTTCTATTTTTTTGAAGTCTCTTAAAAGTTTTGTGGATCTTTCATGCCTTTTATATGATAAACCACTAGAAAAGTGAATTAGAAACAAGATGGTCCAATGGGGAAGACGCTTGCTGCACAAGCCTGAGTTTGACCCCTGGGACCCACATAATGAAAGGTAAGACCCTGAAAGTTGTCCTCTGACGTCCACACACACAGCAGGTCATGGCCTTTGGGCACACATCACATAAATAATAATAATAGTAATAATAATAATAACAAAGTATTTTTCCCAGATATGTGATTGGCTCTGACTTAATACTAATATGGAACCATGGAAGACTCCTTTTATAGGCAAGCCTTGGGATTCCTAACACTCCTGAAAGACATGCGTGGACCACATGGGTACTCAGAAACAGACTGTAGATTAGCACCCAGGCTCCCCTTTCCTATCCACCCTCCTGCATTTCGTTTCATTGGTGGTTCATAAAACTACAATCAATCACAGGATGACATGAAATTAAGAGATGTAAAACTAAAAGCGTAAGCCATTATGATATTCATATATTCTAATGAACAGGGTTGACACATGATTAGTTCCTTACTGACTCTGGAGTTTTAGAAACTGGATAATGGTTCAGGGTCTCGTACATTAGCACCATTGCTGGAAAACACCAGTTCTCTCAGATCAGAAATCATGTTTAGTATTATTTAATGGAGCTTTGGAGATTACATTTTTTTTTAAATTCAGAAACACATATTAGTGTTGAGTGGCGTATACCTACAAACTTGGGAGGCAAAAGATGAGTCAAGGGGACCTCTCAAACATTTATGATCTGATTCAATATGTTTCTAGTAATAGGAAATGAAAGATTACACTCAGGCCTTAAAAGCAGCCATCTGTGAAAATGAAGGGGTAGACAGAGGTATCAAATTCATTCTCATCCTAAGCCTCTGGGGTGAATGGATCTAGGCTGTACCTTCCTTTCAAATCCGAAGAAATGGTTGCCTCTCTCCTGACATCCACACGCATGGCTGACTTGCTGGCTAGAAGCCCAGGGGACATAAGAAGCCAGGGACATACAAGCACCCACAGAGATGCCCAAGCCATAGAGTTCAAACGGACTAGAGCAAATGACAAGGAGAATCATTGTAAGCAGAACACACCAGACTGCATCCCCACTATCCCAGCATGCACTAGTGCTATAAGCAAGTTACAGTTTCTTTTTTTTCAGTTTTTTTTGTTATTATTATTTTCTTTGTTTATATTTCAAATGCTATCCTGAAAGTTCCCTATATGCCACCCCCAGCCCCTGCTCCCCTACCCACCCACTCCCACTACTTGACCCTGGCCTTCCCCTATGCTGGGTCATATAAAGTTTACAAGACCAAGGGGCCTCTCTTCCCA
>NC_034611.1:1559485-1596645 GCF_900095145.1 Mus pahari | reverse complement strand
GAAGGTGCACAGAGGCCTGGCGTTCAGATCTGCCTCCTTGCTGAAGATGTAGGCCCAAAACAGGGCCTGTCCCAGAAGATGTGTTGCCTCTGCAGTTTATTCACTCACCTGCACAGACTAGCCACTGAGGGACCCTGGACACAATATGACTCTCTCAACTGCTCTGGCAGACAGAGCCCTCACAGGTGCCACCTTTCCTCTGGCAGGGAAGGTGCCCTAATTTCTGGACCCCGAAACAGGGTCTGTCCCAGAAGTTAGGTCGCTTCTGTCTGTCCCGAAGCTATGTAGCTTCTGTGGTTCACACTCTTACCAGCGCAGACTGGAGCCTAAGTGAACCAGAGCAAAGATGGCTCTCCTGCCAGCTCAGGCCTTGAGACTCCTCCTGGGTGGACACCCCTCCTCAGGTGGGAAAGGTGCCGGGTGACTGGTGCCAGAAATGGGATCTTTCCCAGAAGTTGTGTCCCTTCTGCAGGCTGCCCTCTCCCAGGCAGTGCCCGGTTTCTTTGCCTCTGCTTTCCTATACATTCTCTATAGGTTTTAGGAAAACTATTTACTTTAAGTCAAGGGACAGTAGATTTAATAAATGATGCCATAATTTCTAAATCCAACCACGCTGCACTCTGAAGGATGGAAAGACGTTATTGGTCATGTCTCCCATCAATGTACAGAAGCTTATACCCATGCTGTGGATCTCCCTTGCCTCGTTTTTAAGCTTTCAATTCCTTCACAAATTATATTTTAAAAATGACACTTGAAATAGTTCTTTTTACAGAAGTCCACTCTACAGTGGCTAGACAGATGGGTGCACAGTAGAGGTTGACACAGGGGCTCCATTGCTGCAGTGGTCACACACAAGGTGACGAGCTGGAACTGACCAATGCCATAGTGTTAGCACTGCTGAACAGAGTGTTGAGCTGAATCAATTCTTTGAACCTTATTTTCCTTGCTTAAAACGTATATTATAAATGTGAAATTTTTCAAGCCCACAGTTATTCAGAGGATGGGATAATGAAGCCACACAAACTCTGCTCACCGTCAACAACTGATAGCCCCTAGCCAATCCTCACCACAGTTCCAAGTCTTTCGTTAACTTAGAGCAAATCCCAGCAACTGTATTACTATTTAATTGTATTTCTCTCCAAAGGAGACCATCAAAAAAAAAAAAAAAAATGGAACCAGGGAGAGCAAGATTTCTCAGTAGGAAGGGTACTGTGCTAGCCTGTGAACCAGAGTTCCATATGACATGAATGGGGGAGAGGGAGAGGGAGGGAGAGAGAGAAAGAGAGAGAGAGGTGTGAGGGAGAGAGGGAGGGAGGAAGGGAGGGAGGGAGGGAGAAGAGAAGGAGGGAGAGAGAGATGAAGAGAGGGAGGGAAGGAAGGGAAGGAAGGAGGGAGGGAGAGAGGTGGGAGGAGAGAGAGAGAGAATTTAAAGACTAAGAATATCAGCACACACTGTATTGTCACACCGAAGAAAAGTTAACAAGAAAACTACTTGATCCCACTCAGCATCAGCCCGGTCAAATGGCCCCGACCGTCTGCTGCTGTTGAAACAGCATCTCTATGTATCCATCCCTGGCTGGCTTCATACTGGCAGCTCTCCCCCTGCCTCTGCCTCCTGAGGGCTGAGATTACAAGTTTTGTTTTTAAAATTTTCAAACCAGGTTTTTAAATTTGTCTGTCAGAATTTTAGACACATTTCTGTGTCTGCTTAAAGATTAAACACAAGGTAAAAGAGGAAGTTGACCAAGGGGATCCCAGGCTCTCAGCCTGGGGCTGCGATTTCTGCAGCTGTCCTCTGTCTCCCTGTCTCTGACTGTGTGAGAATATTTGACATAAAAACAGAAACTGCAACACGGAGAGTAGAGTTGGATTACGTCAGCACTTAAGAAACTAGTCTTAAAAGTGATCAACATAATCAATGAAAAATATTGAAACTTGGAGCAAGATAAGGGTGTGCTTAAGTACTACTTAAGATCCACTGATAGACCTAAAGGAACACTTTACTGTGAATGTTTAGAGTGAAATGTCATACTCCAAAAGTTCTGACATTTAAAGAAACGTGTTTGGCATGCATGTCTATATACCAGTGTGTATGTGTGGAGTGCCCAAGGAGACTAGAAGAAGGCACTGGACTCCCTCAGATTGGACTTACAGACAGCTGTGAGCTGCCGAGTGAGTGCTAGGTAGAGAACCCCAGGTCCTCTGGAAGAGCTCCTAACCTTGGCGTCATCTCTCTAGCCCCAGGTTTTGACATCTTCTGTTCCCTCTATCTGCTTCAAAATGAAAATGGATGGCTCCTGGAAGAAAACACCCGAACATCCATGGGTACTTGCTTTTGCCCCAGTCACCTTCCCATGGCTTCCTTGGCTCTGATCCCTGTGTCCCCCTTCACATTCAACACTCACAACTCCTGCACAGCCTCACATCGTTGGCTCCTCTGTCCCAGTCTTCCTTCGTAGGCTTTCCAGTTGTGCTGGGGCATCTCGCCTCCTGTGTGAACACGTCTTCCTCATGTCTCTGTGATTCTGCTCCAAGTACAGTAATTTTTATTTATCTAATATATAATGCATGCCACTTGCAGTGAAGACAGAACATTAAGGAATAAGGTCATTAGTTTTGCAGTGCTCACTGAATTGTAGATGTAGCTAAGGACATGATCTCAATAGGGTCTGGCAAACACATATTTAGTATTATGTATTAGGTTTAGTGATGGCTTAGAGGGATTTTGTTGTAGATATGAGACTATTAGTCAGAATTTGGAAATACAACAGATATTAAAAGTATGGAATAGGGAGAGCCCAATCTATACCTTTAAAACCCCCAAATTACACATTCAGAGCTGATACCAGCTGTGGGTGGGTGGCTACACAGCACAGACCAATTGGAAAGCATCTCCTGCTCACTGGAGCTAGTACCTAGGAGAGGCTATAATCATAAACTCAAATACAATTGGTGCCATCAGCAGTCTTTGTTACTGAATCAACACAAAATATGTGGGAACCAATTGGCAGTATTGGCCAGCAAAGGGGAACTGAATGCCATGACTCAATAGAGGAAGAAAATGAAATCAGCAGCAGCCACTCAAGCACAGAGGCTGCAGCATGTGTGCTCGGGGGCAAGAAGCAGCTCCCGTGCATTAAGAATGAGACACTCACCTGCACTGAAAATAGTTTCAAGTTTTTCTTATTGAAAAGGATTCTGTATACCAGTGGGTGCTTGACAAACACACACACACAGGCACATGCATATGCACAGCTCATAGGATAAGAAATCTAACATGACTGCTTAGGAGGTTTCAAGAATTTGCTTTTCTGGTCACTGCTCTCCACTCCTTAACAGTGGTAACAACTGATTGCATTTTGTGCTAACAGCCATTGCACTAGCGCTCTCTCTCTCTCTCTCTCTCTCTCTCTCTCTCTCTCTCTCTCTCTCTCTCTGGATCTGTAATAGACCTCCCAGGCTGGGGGCCACTGTTAGGTCTAGGGCATGAACCGGAAGCCCATATCCCAAAGGGCTGTTCAGAATCCTCTGCTTTAGTTTTTTCTGTGTGAAACCTGTGATTCTGATCACCATTAAGTACACAACTCAGAGTTAAGCACATCCACAACGCTGGCGACCCATTGTCCACCCCAGCACTTTGCTCATCTTTCAGAATCAGCTGTAATCAGTGAGGACCAAGCCAGTCTGTCTGGATAGAGCTGACTCAAGGGATCGTGCTGTTTTCATGATTCACGTTTTCCACTTAGCCACAAGGCTCATCCATGGTATAGATTTTTTATATATTGAACATTTCATTGTATGTATGAAACACATTTTGTTATCCATGCATTTGTGGACACATGGGATAAATGAACTCTGACCTCTTGCCTACTGTGAATAGTACTTATGAATATGGCATAGAGACGCCCACCCAAGTCCCAGTTTCCAGTTCTTTTAGGTACAGGACACACAGAAAAGGAACCACTAGATTACAGCCATGCTTTCAGGGGTTTTGGAGAGAGTCTCCCTATTTGTTAATGATTTTTTTAATCTAATCAGTGTGGCAGAGAACATTCCTTGTATGACTGAATCGAAGATTTTTGTAGTTTGAGTTATGGCCTAGAACATGGCCTGTGTCCTTTAATATAATGTGCATAATACTGTTCAGTGGAACCTAGGAGCAGCAGCACTTTCGTCAAGCTAATCAACAATGTTGGGCATGCTATTTTAGATTGTTACTGATTTTCTGTCTACGTGTTATTTCCAGTAAAGAGTATTAAACTTGTTCATTTTTCCCTTGCTGTTCTACTGAGTTTTGCCTTCTGTATTTTAAAGCATAAAAGTTCAGGTGCATAAAGGTTCAGGACTGTGCAGTCTTGAGAATCAGCCTATTTCTTAGGAAATTATTTTGGTTCTGATGATATATAGATGTATATACTTTTTGCTCTGAAATCTGTCTCATTAACAGTCACTTTTGATTTTCCTGAGTATCTTGGAATGCAAATAATATGCACAGAATAGATAACCATTTCTGCAAAAATTCCAACAAGAATCATATAGTTGAAGGTTCTTATCATATAGAAGGTTCTTAGTCTGGTTTCAAATGTAGCTTGAGTTCATGTCTGGCATGCATGCATGAAGCCCTGATTTTGAGCCCTAGCGCCATATAAACCAGGGGTCACAGGGCACACCTGTAGTCCAGCATTCAGGAGGTTGAAGTGGGAGGCTCAAAAGTTCAAGAAGGAATCAAGGTTAAGGTCAGCCTGGAAGACATGCAACCTATCCATTTTGAAAGCTAACAGTAACAAGGTTCTGAAGGGGCTAGGGGTCATCCTTAATGGGAGACCATTCTCTGTCTGCATGTTATAGACATGTTACTGTGCGTGAAGCCTGGGTTCAGTCCCCAGCACTGCACACAAAACCTTCAGGTGGTAAAACAGATGACTTAGGGCTGTGGAGCTTCCCTGGACCGATAGCCTCGGCACGCCCTGATAGTTTCTTAGGAAACACGCTCTCCCTAGCAGTCCACCACACACCTGCGAGAATCTGGAGGACACCGTGCAAGAAGCACTGCCTGCTGTCCCCACTTCTGGTTCTAAAATAAATATTTGTCTCAAAATAAGCTCCAAAAAGTACTTCTTTGGAAGGTGCATGGACACTCCCTCTAGGTGGGAACGTGTTCCTACAGCACCCCAACTGAAGGCCAGTTTCTGTGTCAGATGCATGCTTGTCCTGCTGACCGAAGAGCAGATTCCACATGCACACAAAAAAACTAAAATTGTTTGAGGCAGAGCTGTAAGTTCAAAGACATGAAGCAACATCCAGTGTTTTGAATTGTCAGCTGTGATTTTTAAAGGTAGGAAATACTGCTGTGGAAACATCAAAATGAATTTTCACTGTGATGAGTGAGTTGGGCCTTAGTCAAAAATTCCCTCCTCTTAGAACAACTCTGTGGGGTGGACCCTTTGTTTTCCTTTGGGTCTAGCACAGTAGGCAACTGTGTGCACAGCAGTCTCCCTCCGAGCTGCTAGTCTGTGTGGAGACTACCCAGGCCGGTAGGCTGTTCCCTCCCTAATTTCAGTGTATTTTTATACCTGAAAAGATGCCTTTGCTGCCTCTAGCCTCTGGTGGGTGTAACACCTTTCCGATGGGGCTGTGCTGGCTCCTCACCTGTTCTGCATTTCATCTGATCTCTACTGTACCCTGACAGGTGGGTGTCACATGCCTCATTACGGGCAGCTAGAATTGCAGGGCTGTGTTCTCTCTTCAGGGATTATGCATGAGTTGGCAGATTAACACTGTGAACCCAATCCTGGAGAACTGTTTGTACCTCTAGCCACTGGGCATAAATTAATTATTAAGCATAAAGAAGAGATTCCTGATGAAGAGAGCCCCCTTTTAGTTGAAACTTAATACAACCTAAAACTAAACAAGTTAATGCAGTTAGTACCAAGAGCATATTTCTAGGTATGACAAGAACACAAAGGGAGAGGGTCCTTTGTAAACTGACCTTATGCAGACACTTTCCACCACAAACATACAGCAACAAGGATACCCCTCACAGTAACCAAAGTCACTTTATCTAATACAGACAACTTGTGGTAAGATGAGCTTAAGGTTATTGTTGTGACTTGATTTTGTGCTAGAGACGGAACCCAGAGCCTCACATATATAGGCAAGTGCTTAAACTCTAAGCCTCATGTCTAGACCCTTGAGTTTTATTTATTTATTGAGTGACTGGTTGTGATGAGAATTGAACCCAGGTCTTAAACATGCTGACATATACTCTGCCACAGTGCTGCACCTTCCCCTCTGTAAATTTTATCTTTTTAACAGCGACCTTTTATTGAGCCATAAGATAAATATACTACTAACAAAATCATTTTCTCAGACTGAAAAACTAAAACCACCTCATTGTGACACAAAAATTTTACTAAATACAGACAATTGGGGAATATTATATTTAATTTTTAGCCCATTAGCTGATTGGGACTATCCAAAAATACAAGTTAACAGTGCAGGGTCACCTTGGGACCTACATCAAAGGGTTCACTGTGCACCTACACCAAGGCAGTCAAGAGGCATGGGTACTACTTAAGCAAATGAAGTTTCTTAAGTGGGTGGCTTTTTTCTTAAAGAAACAGAGGCAGAGCTCCCATACCTCTTGAGAGTTCCTTGTATCAAAACCAAAAACAATATTTAATGTTTGCTTTATACCTTCCACAAGAATTTTGTTTGAGCTCTGTGCACAGTGTGATCAGTGGCCAGAAACAGAGAATGAAAATCTAAAGCAGGAGACACTGCAGGGCAGAGCAGGTGAACTTCCTTGTCTGGCTTCTTTTTCTACAAGGAAGAAGATAGATTGCTAGAGAAAGTATTTTCCACAATGCGAACGGTACCTTCAAAAGATTCACTTGGCTTGAAAAAAATTTTAACATTAAGAGGAGGCAGAAAAATAAAGCCCAAAATTAGGAAGATGAAACAAAATCCTCACAAATCTCTTCAGACACCCACGTGCAATCACTAACCTGGTTTGTCACAATTCAAATTAACTTCCCTTAAAATTCAATTTATTTGTGATCATTTAGACAGCTCTTTCTTATACATTCAAAGGTGATTGGTTCAAGGATTAATGAATTTTCTTGATATTGAATTTTACACCTTTGAAATCTTATCCTTCGGCCATGCACTATTAGCCTTTAGGCAAAGCTGTATGATTTAGAGAAAGCTCAATCACTTATGATGATTACGTTTCAGAAATTGAACATAAAAACACATGAAACAAGAGCAAGATAAGCAGACTGTCAGTGTGTGTTAGAACATTACAGCGTTGCTTGGGTAAGAAAACACGTCTTGAAGAAGCTGCCACAAGGAGAGCTGGTGCAAAGGCAGGTAGAGGAAGTAAGCTGTTGGGGGGAATTACGAGGCACTCCAGCAAGGCTCCAAGCAGGTACTCAGGAGGCGTTGGGTGACACATGGGGCTTGGAGATTAACAGCTGGGACCTGGGAGGCCCTCCCAACATGGTCTCATGGTGCTGTATGGTCCTCTAGGTTGACTGAAAGGCTATTTAGAGGTCCTTGCTCTGAAGAGCTCTTTTCCCTTAAACACTAAGGACCGTGCCCTACTGTCAGCAAGGGGATATTTTCACAGGTAAAGAGAAACAGTCCGACCCAGAGTTAGTCTCCATTTAAGAAGAAATCAGGGTTCACTTCCAGTGTCAAAAATTTAGCAAGTGACATTTCAAAGATAATGACCACCAACTCACTGGTTCCCCAAGCTCACACTCTTGAGATGTTTCTAACAAATGATACCAGTTTACAAGCCAACATAATGACACAGTATAAATGCTGCTTTCAGATTTTGATATTTATGAATATAGAAGATGTTCGGAAGCCACACCAGAACCACAGCAGGGAACAGGCCTGCAGCTCCCATGAACACCCCTGCAATACTATCATGTTTAATGATTCTCAGACTCACTGCATTTCTATTGAGGGACTACATCAGGGGAGGAGGCCAGACAGAGAGGAGTGTAGTCTTATTCTTTAAAATACTAGTTTAAAAATAGAAACAAACCCCTAGAAATCTTGCAGAGTAGTACTTAGTTAATACATCTGTTGTTGCTGTTGTTTTGGTTTTTTGTTTTTGTTGTTGTTGTTTTCAGGTCTTAATCTCAACTTCATCCTCCTGGGTACTGGGATAATAGACATATGCTGCCCCAGCCAGCAATACATGCTTTTTTAATATATTAATTCCAATATACCGAGGGCAAGTAATGTCCTACCATATGCACAGTATCTTAGTTTATACAGTGGCTATAGTGTAACTGCCAGTACCTAGCCCCACTTCCTGTTTACTGTTTATCTTGCTAAACGTAAGAAATAACCTGTGCTTCTTTGGACTACAGTGGGCTTACTGAATAGTCCTGAAAAGTTACTCAAAGGCTGGAGAGCCGTCAGAAACTTGGACACCAGGTACACTGGATACTCACTTAAGTTACATAGCCATAAGATAAGACTGATGGGGCTGGAAGACGGCTCAGCAGCTAAGTGCTTTTACTGCTCCTGTAGAGGACTTGGGTTGGATTCCCAGAACCCACATGGCAGCTCACAATTTTTGTAGCTCTGCTTCCCAGGATCTGATAACTTCTTCAGGCCTCCCAGGGCTCTAGGCATACATGTTGTCAGACATGTGTGTAGGCAAAACACACCCCCACACAACACAAAACCAAACAATAAAAACCAAAACAGGAGTAACACCTGACCATGACAAATGTTAAGAGAAACAGTTTTGCAGAATTTAGTTTCTCCATACTGTAATGACTTGGTCTTTGTGCAAGACCAAATTTAGACGTACACATCCTAATCGTACAGGCAAAACGGTGGCGCACAGCAGCAAGCAGTACTGTAAGTACCCAACAGCTGATTCTACCATGAGTTCCTCAGGCCTAGCAGCTAAAATTATAGGCAATGTTTTAAATATTTTAGTACCCTGTACACATGCACCTGCGTGTGTGTGTGTGTGTGTGTGTGTGTGTGTGTGTGTGTGTGTGTGTATGTGTGTGTTGCATGTTGGCCTTGTATCTGCTGTGTAGCCTAAGCCTCTTTAGAGTTGAACTATAGCCCTAATCCTTTGCAACAACTATATTCTTGAAATTTTGAGGTCAATGATTTGTTTTAAAATTACTAAATTTAAGATAGCACAGAAGCTCAGGTTCTAGTCTAGGACAAGGAAAAATTTGCATACTGTGTTTGATGTGATGGCAAACACCTGATTCTAGCAAGCAGGAGGCTGAGACAGGATGCTCTGGATTTGGAGGCCTCCCTGTCCCATACTGACTCTTGAAAACCAACAGCAACAAAAATGATGACATCCTGCCCTCAAGGAGTTCATAACTGAATTACCATATGACATCATGAGTCAAGTACAAGGCTTGGAGGGTCAGCAACAGGAGAGATCATAACCAGCAAGAGAATGGTAGGTGCACTGTGAACAGAGGTGGCCACTGCAACTGTACTGGCTGACAGCAGGACAGCCATGTCCAAAGAGTACAAAGGAAGCAACTGGAAAGGTCACGGGGAGCTAGATGGTTTGGCCAAAGACAATGACTCTGGAGGAGCAATGGAAAAGGCTGATGGAATTTTGGGAGTACTGCTCAAAACTGTGGCTTTTAGAAGAGTCTACATAGGTGCAAGCAAAAATAGCAGAGGCCAGATGACTTTCTGTGAGTCAGTCGCCCACACTGAGCCAACAATGCAAACAACACAATGCATATCCCTTCTGCAGACTTGTGAACTCAAAGAAGACGAGAAGTGCTGTGCCTTACTCATTTGTCTCTGGGGCCTGACATAGCAAACACATTTTTTTTGTTCATATGAAAAAAATAGCTAAATGGACTCATTAAATGTAAGTAAGAGAATTAAAATGTATCTATTAGTATAGCTAAATATATATATATATATATATATATATATATATATATATATATATATCAGATGTCTGTGTGATACATTTCAAATACATAAACACTCAAATAACCCAATGCAACCCTTCCTTCTTTTATTACTCAAAATGTCATATAATTAGAAAAATATAAACAAACTACATGCCAGGAGATGATGTCCCAATCTTAAAAAGTGGTGGAAACCACTTTACATATTATCAACTAGCAACTATTTACATAAAAGTAAAAGCCATTTCATCAAACATGACATCTAGTTTTAGAAAATTATATTTTAAAAAGTCTGTCATTTGTATCTGCTTTTAAAGGAGTGGTCATGGGCTGGGGTGTATATTGGTGGTAGAGCACATATGGGCTTAGCACATATGAAGCCATGGGTTCAAACCTGGGCACTGTAAACAACCAAGAAACAAAGCAAAAAAACCTGAAAAGGATAGCTGAAGGTAGAAATAAATACAAGAAACTCTCAAAATGGCTGCAGACAGCCATACCTGTAACTTTACATTGCCCTTTCTCATTGGACGTCATGGTAGTGACAGTAAGCTCTTGCCTTCCTCGGGAACACCTGCGTCCACTAGGCTTACAGAGCTTGCTACAGGTGTATGGAAATAATACACTGCAAAGAGGTTTGTTTTGTTTTGTTTTGTTTCTTTTTTCCCCCTGTAGAAATTAGCTCTGGGAAAGACCTGGAGACCTTAAGGCCCGTAATGGAGTCTGGTGGGTAGGTGGAGTTGAGTTCTGTAAAGGAGTCTTGATTGGTGTGGAAGAAATGTAATGGGGTGTTCCCTCTGGAGGGCAAGATCAATAGCATTGGAAATAAGGATGAGTGTGAGGTACTCCTGGTGCATTTTCTATCTGAGAAGATCTCAGCTGCTTCCACGACAAGGAGTGCTGGTGACGTCTTTCTCCCCCTTTCACTGTAATACTCTGATGTATCTTATTTGATAAACAAGGGTGAAGAAGGAACTCCTATTTATTTTCTCATTGCCTCAGGCTTGCCTGATCCTACCACTGTGCTGTGAAAAGGGATGTTTCTAGTAATTGCCCATATAAGGCATCCTGGCACATCTTAAATACTGTATACATATCTGTAGAAGGCAAGGCATTCTTAGTGATAGTAAACAATGATTGATGATCCTAGAAAAGAAATTAGCTTGCTATAGGTTAACACTTGATAATGCAAATAAGTAAAGTAAACCCTGAAATTTGGGATCCAAGAAAGCAAGAATTAAAATTATTTTATAAGTAAGATATAGATCTGACCTGGAGCTGACCCTGTGCCACAGCTCTCCAATACCCAAAGCCTGCCGGGAAAGTGCTGGTCTTCTAGGAGTACAGACACACCTGTGAGCACATGTAAGACCACCACTTCTTCTCAAATACCTGGCCCAAGAGGGACCTGCCCAGAGCCATCAGGACACAGGAATCAAGGAACAGCCAGGGGCAGGATCCTTCTGGTTTCTGTCTGCACCACAGAGCTGACCTTGTGCCACAGTTCTCCATACCCAAATTCTGCCTGGAGAGAACTGCTCTCCCATGAGTACTGACACACAGGCTTAAAGGAGGGACAAGCCACAGTCAGAGACAGCAAGACCAGCTAACACCAGAAATAACCAGATGGCAAGAGGCAAGTGCAAGAACATAAGGCATAGAAATCAAGGCTACTTGGCATCATCAGAACCTACCCACCACTGCAAGCCCTGGATATCCTAACACACTGGAAAAGCAAGACTCTGATTTAAAATCACATCTCATAAAGACGATAGAGGATTTTAAGAAAGATATAAATAACTCCCTTAAAGAAATACTGAACACAGATAAACAGGTAGAAGCCCTTAAAGAAGAAACACAAAAATCCCTTAAAGAATTACAGGAAAACACAACCAAACAGGTGAAGGAATTGAACAAAACCATCCAGGATCTAAAAATGGAAATAGAGACAATAAAGAAAACCCAAACCCAAAGGGAGACAGCCCTGGAGTTAGAAACCCTAGGAAAGAGATCAGGAGTCATGGACGAAAGCATCACCAACAGAATACAAGAGGTAGAAGAGAGAATCTCAGGTGCAGAAGATAGCAGAGAGAACACTGACACAACAGTCAAAGAAAGTGCAAAATGCAAAAAGCTCCTATCCCAAAACACCCAGGAAATCCAGGATACAATGAGAAGACCAAACCTAAGGATAATGGGTATAGAAGAGATTGAAGATTCTCAAAGGGCCAATAAATATTTTCAACAAATAGAAGAAAACTTCCCTAACCTAACGAAAGAGATCCCCATGAAAATACTAGAAGCCTACAGAACTCCAAATAGATTGGATCAGAAAAGAAATTCCTCCAGTCACATAATAGTCAAAACACTAAATGCACAAAACAAAGAATATTAAAAGCAGTAAGAGGAGAAGGTCAAGTAACATATAAAGGCAGACCTATTAGAATTACACTAGACTTCTCACCAGAGACTATGAAAGCCAGAAGATCCTGGAAAGATCTCATACAGAAACTAAGAGAACACAAATGCCAGCCCAGGAAGCTATACCCAGCAAAAATCTCAATTACCATAGACAACAAAAACAAGATATTCCATGACAAAACAAAATATACACAATATCTTTCCATAAATCCAGCCCTACAAAGGACAATAGATGGAAAATGCTAATACAAGGAGGGAACCTACAGCCTAGAAAAAGCAAGAAAGTAATCTTCTTTTAAAAAACTCAAAAGAAGATAACCATAAAAACATAAAAATAACATCAAAAATAACAGGGAGCAACAAACACCATTCCTTAATATCTCTTAACATCAATGGACTCAATTCCCCAATAAAAAGACAAAGACTAACAGACTGGGTATGTAAAAGGATCCAGCGTTTTGCTGCATACAGGAAATGCACCTAAGTGACAAAGACAAACACTACCTCAGAGTAAAGGGCTGGAAAACAATTTTCCAAGCAAGTGGTCTCAAGAAACAAGCTGGACTAGCCATTCTAATATAGAATAAAATTGACTTTCAACCACAAGTCATTAAAAAAGATAAGGAAGGACACTTCATACTCATCAAAGGAAAAATCTACAAAAAAATAAAAAAACAAAAACAAACAAAAAACAAAACAAAACAAAACAACCCAAAAAAAACCTCTCAATTTTGAACATCTATGCTCCAAATGCAAGGGCACCCATAAAAGAAACTTCTCTAAAACTAAAAGCACACATTGCATCTCACACATAAATGTGAGGGACTTCAACACCCTACTCTCATTAATGTACAGATCAGGGAAACACAAACTAAACAGAGACACAGTGAAACTAACAGGAGTTACAAAACAAATGGATTTAACAGATATCTATAGAACATTTCATCCTAAATCAAAAGAATATACCTTCTTCTCAGNACCTCCTGGTACCTTCTCCAAAACTGATCATATGATTGGTCACAAAACAGGCTTCAACAGATACAAAGAAACTGAAATAATCCCATGCATCGTATCAAAATACTACGGACTAAGGCTGGTCTTCAATAGCAACAAAACAACAGAAAGCCCACATACACATGGAAGATGGACAACACCCTACTCACTGATAACTTGGTCAAGGAAGAAATAAAGAAAGAAATTAAAGACTTTTTAGAATTCAATGAAAATGAAGGTACAACATACCCCACCTTATGGAACACAATGAAAGCAGTACTAAGAGGAAAACTCAGCTCTGAGTGCCTCCGAAAAGAAACTAGAGAGAGCATACACTAGCAGCTTGATAGCACACCTGAAAGCTCTAGAAGAAAAAGAAGAAAATAGACCCAAGAGGAGTAGATGTCAGGAAATAATCAAACTCAGGGCTGAAATCAACCAAATAGAAACAAAAAGAACTATTCAAAGAATCAACAAGTCTAGGACCTGGTTCTTTGAGAAAATCAACAAGACAGATAAACCCTTATCCAGACTAAGCAGAGAGCACAGAGACAGTATCCAAATTAACAAAATCAGAAATGAAAAGGGAAATATAAGAACAGAAACTGAGGAAATTAAAAAAAAAATCATCAGATCCTACTGCAAAACCCTATATATACTCAATACAACTGGAAAATCTGGATGAAATGGACAGTTTTCTAGACAGATACCAAATACCAAAGTTAAATCAGGATCATATAAACCATCTAAACAGTCCCATAGCCCCTAAATAAATAGAAGCAGCCATTAAAAGTCTCCCAACCAAAAAAAGTCCAGGACCAGATGGGCTTAGTGCAGAGTACTACCATACCTTCAAAGAAGACCTAATACCAATACTCTTCAAACTATTCCACAAAATAGAAACAGAAGGAACACTGCCCAATTTGTTCTATGAAGCCACACTTACACTGATACCAAAACCACACAAAGACACAACAAAGAAAGAGAACTTCAGACCCATTTCCATCATGAATATCGATACAAAAATACTCAATAAAATTCTTGTCAACTGAATCCAAGAACACATCAAAATGACCATTCACCACAATCCAGTAGGCTTCATCCCAGGGATGCAGGGATGGTTCAATATACAGAAATCCATCAATGTAATCCACTATATAAACAAACTCAAAGCAAAAAACAAAACAAAAACAAAAACAAAAAACACCACATGATCATTTCATTTGATGTGGAAAAAGCATTTGACAAAATTCAACATCCCTTCATGTTAAAAATCTTGGAAAGATCAGGAATTCAAAACCCATATCTAAACATAGTAAAAGCAATATACAGCAAACAGTAGCCAATATCAAACTAAATGGAGAGAAACTTGAAGCAATCCCACTAAAATCAGGGACTGGACAAGACTGCTCTCTCTCTCCCTATCTATTCAATATAGTTCTTGAAGTCCTAGCTAGAGCCACTAGACAACAAAAGGAGGTCAAAGTGATACAAATTGGAAAGGAAGATCATATACTTAAGTGACCACAAAAACTCCACGAGAGAAGTCCTACAGCTGATAAACAACTTCAGCAAAGTGGCCAGATATAAAATTAACTCAAACAAATCAGTAGCCTTCCTATACTCAAAGGATAAATGGTCTGAGAAAGAAACTAGGGAAATGACACCCTTCACAATAGTCACAACCAATATAAAGTACCTTGGTGTGACTCTAACCAAACAAATGGGAGATCTGTATGAGAACTTCAAAGTCTCTGAAGAAAGAAATCGAAGAAGACCTCAGAAGATGGATTGGCAGGATTAATATAGTAAAAATGGTCATCTTGCTGAAAGCAATATACAGATTCAATGCACTCCCCATCAAAATGCCAATTTAATTCTTCATAGAGCTAGAAAGAACAATTTGCAAATTCGTCTGGAATAACAAAAAATCCAGGATATGGAAAACTATTCTCAACAATAAAAGAACTTCTGGGGGAATCAGCATCTCGGACTTCAAGCTGTACTACAGAGCAGTAGTGATT
Organism: Mus pahari; assembly: GCF_900095145.1. NCBI lineage: Eukaryota > Metazoa > Chordata > Mammalia > Rodentia > Muridae > Mus > Mus pahari. Next base: position 1,581,275 of record NC_034611.1, on the reverse strand, counting down.
AAAAATTGCATGGTATCGGCACAGCCACAGACAGATAGATCAATGGAATAGAACTGAAGACCCAGAAATGAACCCACACACCTATGGTCACTTGACAAAGGAGCTAAAACCATCTAGTGGAAAAAAGACAGCATTTTCAACAAATGCTGCTAGTTCAACTGGTGGTTAGAATTCATAAGAATGCAAATCTATCCATTCTTATCTCCTTGTACAAAGTTCAAGTCCAAGTGGATCAAGAACCTCCACATCAAACCAGACACACTGAAACTACCAGAAAAGAAAGCGGGAAGCACCTCGAGCTCATGGCACAGGGGAATTCCTGAGCAGAACAGCAATGGCTTGTGCTCTAAGATTGAGAATTGGCACATAACATTGCAAAGCTCCTGTAAGGCAAAGGACACTGTCAATACGACAAAACAGCAACTAACAGATTGGGAAAGGATCTTTACCAACCCTCCATCCGACAGAGGGCTAATATCCAATATATACAAAGAACTCAAGAAGTTAGACTCCAGAGAACCAAATAACCCTATTAAAAATGGGGTACAGAGGTAAACAAAGAATTCTCAACTGAGGAATACTGAATGGCCGAGAAGCTCCTAAAGAAATGTTCAACATCCCTAATCATCAGGGAAATGCAAACAACCCTGAGATTCCATCTCACACCAATCAAATTAGCTAAGATCAACAACTCAGGTGACAGCAGATGCTGGCCAGGATATGGAGGAAGAGGAACACTCTTCCATTGCTGGTGGGATTGCAAGCTGATACAACCACTTTGGAAATCAGTCTGGTGGTCCCTTAGAAAAGTGGACATAGTACTACTGGATGACCCAGTTATATCACTCCTGGGCATATACCCAGAAGATGTTCCAACATGTAATAAGGACACATTCTCCACTATGTTCATAGCAGCCTTATTTATAATAGCCAGAAGCTAGAAAGAACTCAGATGTCCCTCAATAACAGAATGGATACAGAGAATGTGGTACATTTACACAATGGAATACTACTCACCTATTAAAAATGAATTCATGAAATTCTTAGGCAAATGGATGGAACTAGAAAATATCAACATGAGTGAGATAACCCAATCACAAAAGAACACACATGGTATACACTCACTGAAAAGCTCGGAATACACAAGATACAATTCATAGACCAAATGAAGCTCAAGAAGAAGGAAGACCAAAGTATGCATACTTCAGTGGGAGGAGATACAGAGACAAAGTGTGGAGCAAAGACTGAAGGAAAGACCATCCAGAGACTGTCCCACCTAGGCATCCATCCCATATATAGTCACCAAACTCAAACACTACTGTGGATGTCAACAAGTGCTTGCTCACAGGAGCCTGATATAGCTGTCTCCTGAGAGGCTCTGCCAGTGCCTTACAAATACAGAGGTGGATGCTCTTAGCCAACCATTGGACTGAGCACAAGGTCCCAAATGGAGGAGCTAGAGAAAGGACCAAAGGAGCTGAAGGAGCTTGCAGCCCCATAGGAGGAACAACAATATGAACCAACCGGACTCCTCAGAGCTCTCAGGGACTAAACCACCAACCAAAGAGTACACAAGGAAGGACCCATGGCTCTAGCTGCATATGTAGCAGAGGATGGCCTTATTGGAGATCAATGGGAAGAGAGGCCCTTGGTCCTAAGAAGGCTCAATGCCCTAGTGTAGGAGAATGCCAGAACAGGGAAATGGGAGTGGATGGGTTGGTGAGCACAGGGAAAGGGGATGGGATAGGGGTTTTTTGGAGGGGCCAGGAAAGGGGATAGCATTTGAAATGTAAATAAATAAAGTAAAGAAAGAAAGAAAGAAAGAAAGAAAGAAAGAAAGAAAGAAAGAAAGAAAGAAAGAAAGAAAGAGCAAGAAAGTAATCATCTTTCAACAAACCCAAAAGAAGACAGCCACACAAACATGATTCCACCTCAACAAAAATAACAGGAAGCACAACCACTATTCCTTAATATCTCTTAACATCAATGGACTCAATTTCCCCCCCAAAAGATACTGACCAACAGACTGGATATGTAAACAGGATACAGCATTTTGCTGCATACAGGAGCCACACCTCAGTGACAAAGACAGACACTACCTCAGAGTAAAAGGGTGAAAAACAATTTTCCAAGCAAATGGTCCCAAGAAACAAGCTGGACTAGTCACTCTAATATTGAATAAAATCGACTTTTAACAAAAAGTTATCAAAAAAGATAAGGAAGGACACTTCATATTCATCAAAGGAAAAAATGTATCAAAAAGAACTCTCAATTCTGAACATCTATGTTCCAAATGCAAGGGTACCCACATACATAAAAGAAACTAAAAAGTGCAAAGCACACATTGTACCTACACAGTAATAGTAGAAGCCTTCAACACCCTACTCTAATCAATGGACAGATCATGGAATCAGAAACTAAACAGGAACGCAGTGAAACTAACAGAAGTTATGAACCAAGTGGATTTACTACTCAGCTATCAAAAACAATGACTTCACAAAATTCACAGGCCAATGGATGGATCTAGAAAATATCATCCTGAGTGATGTAACTCAGTCACAAGAGAACACACATGGTATGTACTCACTGGTAGGTGGATATTAGGCAAAGAGCATGAAATACCCAGGATACAACTCATGGACCACATGAAATTCAAGAAGAAGGAAGACCAAAGAGTGGATGCTTCAGTCCTGCTTAGAAGGGGGAACAATATAATCAAGGGCAGTAGAGGGTGAGAGGAAGAGAGGAGGGGGAGGGGAAAAGGGGTAGAATCAGGTATGGGAGGAGATGGAGGGCCAGGAAATTGAACAGATGTGTGGAGCAATGGGGAATGGGGAACTGGGGGTATCAACAAGATGCCAGGAAAGCAAGAGCCTTCCAAGACCCCTCGGAGATGACATTAGCTGAAACAAAGGGGAGAAAGAACCTGTCGAGACCATATCCAGAGGTTAGGCATGGCCCCCCAGTGGAGGGATGGGGCCGCCCACCCATCTCTAAACTTTTAGCCCAGAATTGCTCCTGTCTAAAGGAAATACATGGACAAAGAATGGAACAGACTGAAGGAAAGGCCATTCAGAGACTGCCCCACCTGGGGATCCATCTCACATGCAGCCACAAAATCCAGAACTACTGCTGATGCCATGAAGTGCTTGCTGACAGAAGGCTGATACAGCTGTCTGCTAGGCTCTGCGAGATCCTGACCAATACAGATTCAGATGCTTGCAGCCAACCATCGGACTGATCACAGGGCTCCCAATGGAGGAATTAGGGGAAGGACTGAAGCAGCTGAAGGGGCCTTATCTGGCATCATGGGAGGGGAGGCCCTTGGTCCTGTGAAGGTTTGATGCCCCAGTATAGAGGAATGCTAGGGTGGTGAGGGGGCGGGGGAGTGGGTAAATGGGTGGGGGAGCACCCTCATAGAAGCTGGGTAAGGGAGGATGGGATAGGGGGTTTGAAGAGGGGAAACTGGAAAAGGGGATAACATTTGAAATGGAAACAAATAAAATATCCAATTAAAAAAAAGAAAAATTTAAAAAAGAGAAGAAAAAAAAGTAAGATTAAAGTTTCAGTAGGTACAAAGTAGAACACAAAAATATAGCATAAAAATCAATTAGTATTTTATAGTAAATCATAGTCTATATGGTTTCAGAGAAATCAGTGACCTTAAATATAAACTTTCTTACATAATTTGTCTGGAAAATACAAGAAAAAAATTATCGCAAAATATTAAACCCAAGCCAACCAATTTTAGCTTCTCAATAAATAGGTGAATGAATACAAATTTTACCATAAACATTTTTTACCTGTTGATAAAATGGGATAATCATGGTCCCTAATGGAGAAAAAAATTAAAATTACTTTGACTTATAAATATTATTTCAAATTTCAAATAAAATTATAGACCTCAAATTAAAAAAAAAAAAAAGAAATCAGTGTTAGTATGCCTGTACCTTTAAAGTCCTTTTGACCATATATCTAGTTGCAAATGTTCAAAGGCAAACATGGATTCAGGTTTCCTGTTTAGAAAACTACATTTGTCATAAGGCCTTTGATCATACAGGCCTCAAGGAAATAAAGTTGTAATAAAGGAAATAAGGCAATAATAAATTGCTCCGTTGCAAAGGTAGAATGCCCATGTGATTAAGCCATAACTTTAAAAATCACCTTGAGGTTAAACTGAGAAGAAACAAAGAGGAAAGGCCAAGTACAGACTGGCCTTCTCAACCTGGGGACCTGTGGCAGCCTTGGAAACCTGGCTACCTAAACTGTCCCACAATTTCATTTGAATAATGTCTCATCCTTCAGCAGAGGAAATAAGGGATCCTTTAAAAGAAGAAGGGAAGAAAAAACTATACCAGGCTATCAAAATCTTTTCTAAGAAAAATAAACTAATCAAGATTGATCTCCTGGGGCTCTCAGAAGTTCACCAATTCCAAATGTTCACATACATTTCAAAAGGGAAGAAAGCAACAACGTTTCCTTAGAATCCAATTCCTAATCATTCATCCTGATGTGCACAGGAGTTAGTGGCAGCAGTGTTTTATAAAAATACATTTAATTATTATTGAAAATGGAGGCTAACTCATTTCTTTCCTTTAAGAAAAAATTATAAGTTCGTCTTTCCCAGCTACTAAGAATTCTGGGTTGATTTTATCCATCAACACTTCTGTGATTTCTAGAATAGCTTTGAAGAAAAGACTAGATATATTACTCTTAGTAATATTCTCCTTTGAAGAAAGAACTGATTACATTTATTTTAAATTTATTATTTTTAAAAACCCAACGCAATTAGTAAGCCCACAAAACAAAGAGGACATTTCCTTTCTTTTTAAGCACACTAGCCAGTGGCTACTTAAGATCTTTGATATTATTAAGAAAATGAAAAATGACAAAATACACTAGTTGTACAATTTCCTCTTGTTTTAAAGTGCTCTTCCTGCTTCTTCTAAATTGCACACCAAAGCATAGTTTACTCTAAAAGCCACATAAGTAAATGACTAATAGTTAAGAACAGGTGAGGGAGGCCTTCATGCACGGTGCCACCACTGTCCGCTGTCTCTCCTGGTTTAACAGTCTGAGTTTAACTACTTCATGATGAATGAGACAGGGTGCAAATGACCTGAGAGATTCAGCCCATAAAGCAGGCTTAGGGAAATAAAACCTGCAAATCTGGCCACCAGCCTTATACTGGCCATCATGGGCAATGTAGTTTGGGTTTTAAAGTGTAATAGTATGTCATGAAATCTCAGTAATTTACAATGAAGGTACCATTTACCCTGCCAACTGCAAAGAAGATTATATAACAGAAGTGCATGTAGCTCAAGCTGAAAGACACCGACTGTCAGAGGACCCGGGCCCTGGAGTTTTACGGAAAGTTTTTTGGGAAAATTAACATGTGCTCACATTAAGCAAGAAAGATTCCAGTTGTTAACAGCAGTGGGTCTATTGTTCAAGAAGAAATAAATTCATGGGATTCACTTTGAAAGTGGGGGGATCCTTTTTGACATTCTGCACATTAAATCTTCTAAAAAAAAAGACACAGGTATTAAAAAAAAATTCCCACCTAATTTTACTACTACAACCTCTGTTAATTTTCTACAGTTCTCTGCTCCAGTAACTTGAAAGTCATTTCCTTAAGAAAACAGCTGACAGCCAGCTTGAGTGACTGATTATATTGTGCCCTCACTTTGTTTTTCTCAGAGGCCTGGCTTTAAGAGGGTAGATGTTAGTGGAGATGACAGCAAGGGAGCTTCGCATACGATTTCACTTCTGTTCAAAGACAAGCTAATGTAACCTCACCGTGGTGCCATCAAATTGACAAATGGACACCAAGCAGCCCTTTGCCTCCCCCTGAAATTCGAGAGCCTGAGGAATACCGTGCTGTCCCTCTGTATGGAGAAGACTTCGTGCTGCTAGGCTGTATAATGGGTTCATCTGAGAATTCTTTGCATGTAATGAAATCTGATAATATGGCCGTGAAAAGCATCACAAAGGAGGAAGCAGGCTAATGAACTTATAAAACTACACTTAGGTCCTTTAAAACTTGAGTAAACACAGAAAGGCACAGCCCGACAACGTTGAGATGTAGCAGTTCTCACATCAAAAATGTATGGTTTTCCCTTATGGACCCCATCTGTAAGGAGCATCTTCTGCTCACACAACTGTGCTGACCCTGCTGGTCCTGGCTGCTGGCAGCAGGTTTTGCTGGCCTTTCGTTCTATACCAAGGAATTCTGTTATTTTATTAAAAGATTTCCCAGGAAGCTGAGTGCTTTTCTTTTTAAAGTGGAGGAATTTAACACATTTTAACTACTATGCAGAGAGTTACCAATGTCATCTGGAGATATAAACGTGTCTAGGAAACAAAAATAAAACTTGGAGCTTAAGAAAAATGAAATTTCCTGCTTTGCAGTCATAGTATAACTTCTCATTCCAAGCACGGTGTTCAGAACAACCATTTTAAAAAGGAATTCACAGGACAGCATGCTCCTTAGCCAAGGCTGTCCCCACACTGCCTGCTGGTTAGGAATGCTTCCAAAGAGACAGAAGAACCTCAGAAGCGGCTTTAATGCATGTAAATGTGAGCGAGGTAGGATTTAGGCTTATATTTACTTTCCTGTTGTCACAAATAAAAAAAAGCACGTATGCAAACATGGCATGCTGATCAGAATGGAACCTCAACAGCTGCTGACAGAGAACCCCAAAGAGACATCCTGCTGAATTAACGTTTTGGAAATGTTAAAAAGGAACTTCAAACAGACCTTGTTTAGCAGGTGGTCAAAGATTTCGCTCAGTAGGGATCATGTGAAGGCTAGCAGAGCAGTCACTCAGCCATGAATCAAGCTTGTCAATAGATGCCTATTTTCTCAACAGGTGACTCAGACAGGCACAGTCCAGCCCTCACATTTCTGTGTGTGGGGTCCTGCTCTATCCCTGTGAAGCAAGGCACAGTATGCAGGCCTGGGAAATGGCAGTTCATGAGGTTTAGCTACGTGTGAAAAATTTGTACTTTTGTTTTTTGTTAGCTAAAAACAGCAACTTGAACAAAAAAACTAGCTGGGTCATATTTTAAATCTACTGAATTTCAAATGCAACCCGATCCTAAGGTGGAGTCTGGCTCGGAGTTCATGAAGAAATTAGACAAGTGCACAGACCCTCCAAGAGAACAATGGTTGGACCTCCAGAGTTACAGATGCAGAACCTGAGGTGGATAGTGACTTGGGTCATTTGCCAAAGGTTACATGAATACACGGTGTCTTTTCTTCTATTATTTTATCTTTTACAAAATCAGCATTAGGTTTCTTGTAGCAATGTGAAAGCATCCAAGAGTAGAAACCATTAAACTGAGCAACCCCCACCCCACTCCCCAGGCTCCCACCCCTCACCTCCTCACTCTACTCCCCAGCCTCCTCAGCTCCCAGCCCCGCCTCTTTCTCTCTCCTTGTTCGTTTTGTTCTTTTCTTTCTCTGTCTTTAAACAGGCCACAGAAAAATAGAATTAATGGAAAATTCCTTCCATCTACCACCAAAAAATTACGGTGTGTGTGGGGAGGTCCAGTATCAAGCTTTGTTTTTAGCTTTAGCATTTAAGAGTTTAGTACAATACACACTACAAAAAGAATGAAGCGTCTCATTGTGACTGGCTCAGTTGGCGTTGTGAACCAGGCCACACAAGCTACTATTATGTCAGAAAATTACCAGGTAGCCATCAGGTTAGCCTAGTCTGCGCTCTCTGTTGCAGGACTTTTCACTGGTTTTGGACCGCCTAAGCAGAGTTCAGAGAGAGTTCTCAGAGGCCAGCGCAGTCTCACCCTAGCAGCCACATTCACCCACTGCTCTAGCCACGCAAGCTTTGCAAGTTGTCTCGGGGCTGGAAGCTGAGGTTCAACAAGTCACCTTCTACTGGCCAGACACTGCCTAGGTAAGTACCTTGTTGAAAATGCCTTCTTCATGATTCAAAGTAAAAACCAGAACAAAAAGTAAATTCCAGCCCCACAAGCACACACAACCCCCCTGGAGGCCCAAGGTCATCTTCTACTAATCCCCGTTTACTAAAATTTACTTTTTAGAGACTTAAGTCTTCTTGTGGGACAAGGAAACAGGTACTGGAAAGGTTGACAGGAGTGTACAAAACAGACTGGACTTCCATATATCAAAATTAAAAATGTGTTTATCCTTTGACCTGGCATTCCTACATAGAGAAATTAGCCCTGGGGAGATAATTCAACAAGTAGGGAGAGATATACATGCTACAGATGGAAGCTTCAGTTACAGTACTGAAAAGCCAGAAATCAAAGTAATAGGAAAACAAAGGTATACAGATATAGTGCTATGCACGCAGCTGCCCAAATCCGCAAAGCTTTATTCTCAACAAAGCCACAGTGATACCAGCATGGGGACCAAGCAAGCAACAGAGAGAGCATGGGCAGACTCATGCTTATTTACTCACTTGAATTTTAACAAAATGCAAGGGGATCCTATCTTGCTTGAATAACTGAATACCCGTAGGGGGTACAAATCTCTGCCTTTTTATCAGCTTCACATAAATTGATTCTACTGTAGACAGAGATGCACAGGCTAAAAATCCACACAGCATGGGACAAGCAGAGGGTTTCAAAAGAGAGAAATAATCATAAATCAATAAAAGGATAACTTAGATTACATCAAAATTAAAAACATCTGCTTATGAAAATATACCAGCAAGGAAAACGATAAGGAAGCCACAAGTCATCATTTAAAACACATGACAACTCTATACAAAGACAAGGAGTATCACTTAGACAAAAACTGGAGTAGACTTCATAAAAAAAATAGATATAGATGATCCATAAACCCACATGAAACCTCATATGCAACAACAAATTTCATATGGAGCATCTATGGTTACTTAGAAACAACAAATTAACCCTCCACAATATAGCACTTTTAGGTATTCACCAGAGTTCCAAATTAAAAGATTGCAACCAAATGTTACAAAAGATGTGGAGGGACGAAAACCTGCCTTCCTCCCTCGTGGGATTGTCAAACAGTGTCATATATAAATACATGTGTGTTCAGCTGTTTCACTCCTAGAGGCTGATCCAAGAGCAGGGCTTGTGTAAGAATGTTTACAGCATTTGTATTCACAATAGTTGGAAAGGAGAAACAGCTCAGGTGTCTATGAAAAGAGATGGGCAAGCAAATGGAGTTTATAAAGCACAATACTCTTCCACAGCAGAAATACATAGATGATGCTACACTCAATAAGGATGAACCCCAACTACTCTGGCAACCAATCACCTATACAGCACACATCCCATACAAGCTCATGTATGTGAGTTTCTGTTACTGCCCCGAACCATACTGGGTGGAAAATGGCACCCCAATGGCTGCCTTTGAAGGTGGTGCCACGGCAGCTGAGGGGCTGCCTGCTGTGGTGCTAGTCCTTCCCATCCTTTACATCCTCCCAGCAGGTGAGCAGACCTCTGTCAACTGGCACATCTCATAGGAACCATAAGCAAATAGTGAACTGAAGTTAAAGACCCATGTGCTGAGTTCCTGTGGCTGGCAGAGAGCACACAGATGTCTGCCTGCCAGGCATCAGGGGTCAGATGGAGATTAGCTTAGACAGGGCCATGTAATGAGCCATAGAACCAAGTCCCGTCTGTGGGCAGGAGTGACATTATCAGAGAGAGCCCTTTCCATTTCTCTGTAGATGGTTACTGATGCCTGTAGGTACTGGAATTTAATATCTGTACCACACATTTTGGGACACAACTGAATAGCATTGAATAAAACTGAGTATTAAGGTGGGGGGGGCAGATCTGTCTCTGGGATGGAATAGACATTTCCCAGTCAGAAGCATCTCCCTCTTCACTCCCTGCCCTGCCCTATTCCACATCTGTGATTGTAGACTGTCTACAGAAAGTATGTATAATGTTTTCCCAAACTGATATTTTCACTTCTATCACGGTAATTCTGTATAAAACACAGAACATTAGAATTATTCATCTGTCCTTGGCAAATGTCAAAGGCTATCATAAAATTAGTTAAATTTTGCTAGTTGATTGAGTGCCAAAGTTTTCCATATCTGTCAATCACAACAGTTCTATACTCTATCAAAAAAATCTAAGACATAGCTCAGAGTGAGTTTTTAAGAACTACCTAGAATAATAATAAAATCTAACTGTAACTAGATACATTGAAATTATTACAATGTAACACAAGTCTGGTTAACAAACAGCATTAACATTCTCACTGATAACTAACTTACCCACCTGCAGAGGAATGTGACAGTCTTGGTGTTGAGCTGAAGTTGACAAGTAGGGATAACAGATATTTTAAAGCTTTCAGGCCATGTGCAACCAGAAAACAGACTCAGAGTTCATTGGAGGTTCAGATTTAAAACCTACCCCATGGGTCAGAGAGCTGGCTCAATGTTGCTCTTGCAGAAGACCCAGGTTCCCGTTCTCGTACCCACATGGCAGTTCACAATCATCTGTAATTTCAGTCCCAGGGGACCCAATGAGCTGTTCTGCTCTTCATGGGCACTAGGCATACATGTGGGGATGCAGGCAAAATACCCACATACAAAAAACCATAAAATAAATGTAAAAAGATTAATTCATGCCTTGATACATTTAGTCTAAGTTACTCAGACTAAGTAATTAAAGGATTTCATATTGCTGAATTATAACAAATATAGATTAATATTCAATTGTTCGCAACTTATGATTGGGAAAGGCCATCTTCATTAAGAAAGATGATGCAAAGGTGGTAATTACAGTTGAGAAGCACTAGCTATGCACTATTCCTTAATGCCCATGACTTGGTTATTACTTGTATCCACTAGCTATGCACTACCCCTAATGACTACAACAGGATTGTTACTTGCATCCACAAACAGCTTCTTAAGTTGTTTTACTTTGCTTTCAAGACTGTGTCTCATGGAGGCCAGGCTGGTTTTGAACTTGTTACAGAGCCAAGGGTCCTCTAGAATTCCTGATCTTCCTGCCTCTGTCTCCTAAGTACTGGGATTGCAAGCATCTGCAACCACAGTCAGAGGCTGCTTACGTTTTCAAGTATCGATTGTAAAAGTATAAACAGATTAGCAATAAGTGTGTTATATCAAACATTACAAAAATCATGAGTATTCTCCCTGATACTTTTATAATTCCCAGACCACTCAATTTTATAATAGAACAGCAAAGCAGAACATGAATATTTAACATCAACATTATATGACCAATTTTTAAAAACATACAAGTAAACAAACCACTCTACTTGCTTTATCAAAATATAAAAGGTATTTTTTCAAATATCTAAAACCTGGTTCACTAAACATAGTGACCAGTAATGATACCAATATACCTACCATAAATGGCAATGCAACATATTGATTCATCAAGGACTAAAGAAAGATACACTGTGTTTATAAATCTGCCATTTGGAAATCATGTCAGCTTCAGTTAACCTTCTAGTGATCTACATTAAAGAGACCTTCAGCTGAGCTACCCAGCCACATACTGTCCTGTTTCTGGGGAAAGTAGACAAATATTAGTGCCATGTTGGCACCTACAATTCATCCAGGTAATATATAATTGTGCACATATACACATGTGTATGTGTGTATGAACAAATATAATCAAAGGAAAAGAAGGTAACAACTTGAGGGTACTGGAGGTGTGAGATTGGGTTTCTTGAGAGAGTAAGTGGGAGGGAAGAAAAGCAAGGAAGAAGAATATAATTCTATTAATTTAAAAACCTCTATAAAAGTTAAAAAAAAAAATATGTCCAAAGCAAATCAGCTTGCTAAATATAAGGTCAAAGAATCAAGGCTTAGCCTCCATGTTTTCCAGTGATCCCATAAAAATCTAAGCCTGTACCTTGTAAGGGAGTGTGACAGTTAATTTTTGTGTTAACTTGGCTAGGCTGTGGTGGCCAGCCTGCTCAGCTAGAGACTGGCCTAGCTGTTTCTGTGAAAGCACCCTGCAGCTGTGATTAGCATTTCCAATCAGTTAGTCCCATCAGCCTCCATCAAGGCAGACCTTCCTTACAGCACACAGCCTCTCAGAGGGAAAGCTGGGGATTCTTGGAGAGGAAGGAATTAAGCCTGTGGCACACAAGACCACTGCATCAACTCTACCTGCTTCCAGACACCAGTCTACTTTATAGACTCTGGCCTCATCAGAATCATGTGCACCAATTAAAAAAAATCAATCTCCTTTAAAGAAACAGGTTTTTATTGATACAAATAAAGATGTGAAGACATCAAAATGTGATTAACAGTGCAGTACACGAAACTGGTTGATATACAAAAAGAACCAAAACTCCCAGGACAAAACCTTGGCTATCACATAGCACAAAAGGAATCAAGACAAGACAAAGAGCCAAAGGCCAAAGGAGAGAAGCAATCTTAAGAACTGACTGGACAGCAGGAAGCTGAAGAGGGGCCTTGTATGTGGAAGTCTGTAGAACATCGGAGACTGTGGCCAAAAGAGTTACAATGGTGGTGGTGGGGAAAAATCACAGGGCCCCATCTGCCAGTAAGTAAGAAGGAAGGGAGGCATGAATTTGGCAGCTGAGGAAGAAGGAATTGTACTAGAGTTCTAGGCAGAGGCAGGGACAGCAAAGTTGGGATATAGGAAAAGGAGCCACTGAAGAAGATAATGGGAGATTTCTGGGAAACCAAATCCCAACAGTAAAAAGATTTTCCCAGGAGATGGGCTTCGAGCATGGGGCAGAGAATAGCTTCAATTAGAAAGAAAACACCTTTATCTAGACAGAAAAAGACTCTTTTTTTTGAACTGTGTGCAAACAGAGCTCCTTGTCTTTATCTTAGTAATTCTTCATTTTTCTCAGGGAATTCAGAGGTAGCCAATACTGACTCTCATTATACTGTGTCCTGTGTACATGTGTGTGTGTGTGTGTGTGTGTGTGTGTGTTAAAAAATGATATTAAAGAAAAAAAATCATGAACTCCATTCTCTGTCAGCCCATAACTCAGGTAGTATGAAGGATGTTTAGTTGTCAAATACAATATTTTAGCTATTTGTATTTCTTCAGTTAAATATTCATAATAGGCAATAGTATATAATATAAAATCTTTAGATAGAAAAATATGATTGTTTCTGAGAAATAATAAAAAATTTTATAGCCATCTATTTTTAAAAACTTGCATAAAATTTTAAACAGCAGCACTAAAATGATGTGTTTTTTTAAAAGGTGGTTTGTTTTGTTTTTCATTTGTTTGTTTGTTGGAATGAGGGTTCTTCTGTGTAGTCCTGGCTGTGCTGGAACTTGATCTGTAGACCAGGCTGGCCTTGAACTCACACAGCCTGCCTCTGCCTCCCAAGGGCTGGGATTAAAGGCGTGCACCATCACTGCATGGCTAAAATGAGTTTTTAATACATAGTCTGCTTGTGTTTTCAACTTTAGCAACAACAGAGCAGTATTACACAGCTATGAAAAGGTAGCACAGTATAACTGTAGCACACGCAAATGTTTCTAACTGAACTTGAGATCAGTCTTGAGATTAATCTCTCTTCTTTTGTTTTTCTTACCTGTGACTATTAAAGCAATGATAGAAACACTACGCGATTTTTTCATAACATTTGAGATAATTTACAAGTTTTCTCCCATTCTACTAATAAGGAGATGAGTGGGTGGGAAGGGAATTTTTAGGTTCCAATGAAGCAGAAACTAAGTGAACAGGACAACTTTACTTAGTCCACAACTGTTTTATTGTAACAGCAATCTTCAAAAGCAAAACAAAGGCTCCCAGTATGATTGGACTTTAAAACATAAATAACCAATTTACTGCACCACTAATGATACACAATAGCCGTCTTTGCAGGACCCACTCAGGCAGATGTCAGCTGCCATATACTTCAAAGGAACAAATCTGCTAATAAGGAAATGCTTCTTTTGTGCAAACTTTCCTTCTTAAAAATTGCCAAAAGTCTCTTAGTGAGATGGATACCAAATAAGAGTCCTGAATCCTCATTAAAGTTTTATTTACTAAAACAAAGAACACAGTATTCTAGGTATCCAAATTGCATCTTAAGTAATATTATGCTTTTAAATGAAAATACAAAGAAAATGACTATTAGTGGCAAAGTATGATCTATTTCAGAATTGTGTATTTATACTCAGTGTCTTAAGATTTTAAAAATCGATTGCATTTTTATCATGTCTCATGCTCCTAGCAGCCTCCAGATGCCTTTTAGATAAACTCTCTGTACATCCTCTATAGCGTATGCAAACCAAATGATTCTTGAACTCCAAGCTTTAAAGGTAAAGGCTTAGGTCTGCCCTCCCTGAGCAGTCTAGAGTGAGGTTCCATGTTCCTTAAGGAAGAGTTGTAGGCTCCTCTTTGCTTTGATTTGATTATCACAGAACTCACAAGTTTTAGCTTTCCTTAGAGGTGTGGGTGGGGCATGTAAAGATTAATAAGTATTTCTAAAACTCTATTTAATGAAATTATTGTTCCTTGACCAAAACCATATGTCATTACTGTTTGACCCACAAATGCCACCAGAAATATAAATGTAAATTAAGATATTTTCAGTTATTTGTTGTTTGTCTCTAGGATTAACTAATAATGGGAAAGTACCTATTATCCCACAGGGAACGAGAAGGAAGCGTCTTTTTCTGCTGGCCACTGATGGATGGGATGTCTGAAAGCAAGGCTCTGGAGACCAGCCTGGAGTCTTCTCCAGTGGGGTTCGAAGATAACCTAAATAAACTAATTTGTAAATATTATTCTTCAAATTGGAAACTTTATGGTTAGTGATTCAGAGGTACAATGCTGTGTATAAGATCAAACATTGTAAACAGAAGAAAATCTGTAACACAAATGAACTGTCTTGACCTATGACTAATAAAGACTTCAGATCCATATATACACATATCGTCACAGTGTACATGCAAGGAATTTAATAAAAAGTTATTGCATGAATTAGCTTTTGTGTTATCTTTTACTCTGGATTACTCTTATTTGAATAGTTACTGAAGTAGAAAAAAACCTGCTACAGTGTGATCTTTTAAAAGGAAACAACAGAAACAATTAATCTCCCGGTTAGCAGCAAGAGCTGCAACAATACAGCTTGAGGTGTTAAGCAACTACCTTGAAGAAGAAGCTTAACTGTGGGCAGACACAGGCACATAGTGAAGTCTACAGGATGCATCACTTGGCATAAAATACTATGGCACCTGAAGGTGCCTTATAATGCAGTATTGCTGAGCATATCCTTATTACTCTATTGAGTGATCAAATTTTAAATCCTCCAAGTCAGTGAGCGAGTTAATCCCTGGACAACACAGAAGCCTCTGTTGTGAGTTCTACTATCTACATAAATGGAGGAGGCCTAGAATGAAAAAAAATTAATGAAATAGGGCTTCTTTTCATAAAACTGATCTAAATGATGGCCAACAATTTTAAAGTTACTAAATCACAGAACACCCAAACATACTGCCTCTTGTTTGAAAAGCAGTAAGTGTTCCTAATTTTTTTCCTTGCACACAGGCACACTGAATAACCAGTAATTGAATGATGTATAATGACTAGCTGCTTTTTAAATTAAAATGTTAAGCTGAAACAATTCAAGTATTGAGCCTGTACTTGGAGGTAGAAACTGATCAAATGTGCTGGCTCGACAGTGAGCTGCCTGCCTGGAAGTGTTCTGTAGGATGCTGCCTGCAGGGAAGGTATCACCAACTCAGCAACAGCTTACACCAGAACAAAGGCATGGCCTGCTGCCCTTCAGAGACGGCAAGGGGCAGGAGGACAATGCAGAGGACACGTGCAGAGAAAGGACAGGAAAGGGCTAGTGATGTTAACATGGACATAAGAGCATTGTTTGCCCGCTTCTACAACCTCTGACTAGGACATTTCAAAAGCTCCAGTTTGTACCTGAAAGCATATTCTCAGATCCATGAAACTGGTAAAGCTTACAGAAACTTTTTATATTCATAAAAGCCCAGGTGGGCTGGCAGCTGACAGAACTAGGTTAGAAATGACTTCTGAGAGCCACCCTATCACTGCTATGAGACTCACAGTCCTAGTTAAAGCGGGGTCTTCCATAGCACCTTCTAAGGACCTTGGGACAAACGTGTGGATGATGGTGGTAATTCTCAGTATTCCCTGTAAAATCAATGTTTAGAGTAAAGTATGATGTTTTAGAATTGTGTGCTTTCATTTAATGTCTTAGAAACCAGCTGTAAGCGGTTCGTGTATTTCACTCCTGTGGACCCCTGATGCCTTCCTGGTGAAGCAATTTCCCACATGCACACACACACCGTGGACCCCTGATGCCTTCCTGGTGAAGCGATTCCCCACATGCACACACATACCTGCCGCACTCTTCCCCTTCCTGCACACGACAGAGCCCAGGGCAGCTTGGACTCCCTAGTCCTAATGGCTAGTGTCATTACAGAGTGGTGGCCATAAAGACTGAAAGTCAGGATGCTTCTGTCTCTCCTGCAGCTTACTTTTGCCACCTAGTGGGGGAGGCCTTTTCAGGGTCAGATTTTGTGTTCTGTGTGAGAGTGACTTTAGATAAGAGAATGATTAAACACTTTCCTTAAAACAAACAAACAAAAAAAAAAAAACAAAAAAACAAAAAAAACAAACCTTAAATGGTTTCTTTAAACTTCCCTGTTCCGACTCTACCTGAAAAAACTAACAAACCAACAACCCCCGCCCCCCAAAACAATTAAAACAAAAAACTACTTTTCACTACAACAAATAGCCTAGGAAATTCTGGTCATTTTGTTGTTGTTACTTGTAATTTTTAAGGAAAAATTATCCTTCCTTTTTCTATTCTCTATTTCCTTAGCTGGTATGCCTTACAAGCTGAGGGTCTAGCTTACTCCCATCTAATTCTGAAGGGAGAAGTGCAAATCTATACCATTATCTGTAGTTTTCAGAGATGGCGCATGGCAAGTCTTCAGTTATTTACCAAGTATCCCCACATTTCATGTGTCAGAAACTGATGTCACCATCCAGAATAAACAAAGTGGCCATGTCATACCACACCAGTATACCAGCCAAGTCAGGGAAAGAGTGGAGCTTGAGGCTAAAATGCAAGGGTGATTTTGTTTTGATTAAATATGCAAAAACTAATGAAACAAGGAATGGGCCATGCAGGAGGATCAATGGCCTAGAGCTGGGTGGAGCTGTATGCACAGGAACTGAAGTCGGGACTACAGGCAATCAAGGGTGACCAGGCAAGGAAAGGTGCAGGACATAGCTGAGAGGCCCAAGGACAGACCCCTCCCCCCACAAACCCATGGTGATGTCTGCTCTTTCCTTTAACATTTTTCTGATCGAGGTTCTTAATGTTTGTAAGACAAATAACACAGGCCATGGGGGCTTCACAGTGAGAGCTTCTTCTGCCATCTTTAAACAGCCTGGGGGTTGTTATAGATGATAAAGTCTCTGTGTGCGAACTTTCAGTAAAGCTGTACAATGACCACAGTCTACTCTGAGGATGTCTCAGTCACTATGAAAGTCTCCTCTATGCCTAGTCCTAGCCCAAGGCAATTACTGATCTGGACAATTTTGGTCTTACACTTAAATCCACTACCTATCTTGAGTTATTTTTGCATATGGTATTAGGCAATGGACTAAATTCCTAGTTTTCAAATGGCTATTAGATTTTTCTAGTGCAGTCCCCTGTTGAATTCCCTTAACACCTCTGTGCTAACTGAGTTAACAGATTTGTTTTCAGGCTCTCACTCTTAGCCCACCTGCTGCACGCCTGATTAAGCATCAACCAGACTGCTGTAGTGGAAATGGAACAATATAATTCTTCCAATTTTATTCTTCTTCTTCAGAATGGTTTTAACCTTCGTAGAGCCCTTGACATTTCTACAGATTTCAGGATAAGCTTGACGGCCTGTACTTAATAAAGCCACCTAGGATTTTGTAGTTTGTACTAAAAGTGTCGATTTGGGAAGCATGCCAACTGAAGAGTAAGGTATTTTCCAATCTGTGGATATCAAATGCCTGCCATTTGTCTAGAGATTTAAATCCACTCAGCAATGGCTTTGTTTCCACAGACAAATCCTGGGCTTCCTTGCTTATTGATTCCCATGTGCTGCTGTGTGCTCTGAGGCTTTACATATCAGTGCGTGGGCTTCACCATGCCTTTAAGTCACGGATTCACTGGTCCAGGTAGGAACGCCTTTCTAATACAGGATCCCGTCGACGGCAACCAAGAGAAATCTGTTTCTACTTATGTAAATCAGAGGCTTTTTATTTCTCTCCTTCCTCATTTTCTCTATCTCTGCCATATCACATTGGCTATAATCATACGTATAATGTTGTAGAATAAGTCCTGCCTTGTTCTTACTGTGAGGAGGAAAGCATTCAGTTTTCCCCTAGGAAGGCAACATAACCTAGAGGGTTTTTGGTAGATGTTCTTTATCAAGTCAAAGGAATTCTTTCACATTCGGAGATATTCAGTTCTTTAAAAACTAAACAATGTTTAGTCATTAACAAGGAAGAAATGTTAGGCTCAGCCACAGCCAGCAAGGCAGTTAGCATCCACTGGTGAGTGACTAGGAGCAGGCCTCCTCCTCTGTATGTCTGCCAGCCTGAGTTATGGCCACCACTGTAGCCTATCCCTTGCACCTAGATGAAGACTGTCTGCCCCAAAGAACAAACCGTGTGCAGCTCAGGGCTGCTTTCCTACAGTGGCTGACGTCATCTCAAACATGACATGACCCGGGAGCTCCCGGCAACCTTGGTCTCTGACCCTACAAAATTAACTATTTTGAATTAGTTAATTTCCGTGCTTCTACCTTGTCTTATAATGTTCCCACACATGGCTTTTAATATGTCTTCCAGTATCTGCTCTGTCAACTCCTAGAAGAAGCATTATTAAGTGGGTGAATTCTTCTGCCCCTTACCATACTGTAGTCCGTAGCCCTCCAACACTTATGTATTTTAAACAGTTTGTGAGTTGCCTTGAAGTTGGTTCCAATGATTTTCTGTATGTACTTTGCTGCTTCTCCATGTTTTTTTTTTTTAAGAAACTTTTCAGAGTAATTTTAGGTTCATAGTAAAATTGAGCAGCGTTCCCAATTAACCCATATTTAACTTTATAATTAGCTTGGGAGCTTTCTTTTTACAAAATTGGAAATATTTCATAGCATTTAGAAAAGTAGTGTACAGACAGCTGGCGCCTAAAGGTTCACAATCGCTAATGAACAAAGTAAAACATTATCAAAGTCACTTTCGGATGTTTTCCCATGAGAGTTTAACTCTTGCATTTATCTTTGAAATCACAATTGATCTTAAAATAATTAGCATGGCATAAAAAAAATCAATCAATAAAACTGGATATTAAGGGCTGGAGAGATGGCTCGGTGGTTAAGAGCACTGACAGCTCTTTCAGAGGTCCTGAGTTCAATTCCCAGCAACCACATGGTGATTCATAACCATCTATAATGTAATCTGGTACCCTCTTCTGGCATGCAGTCATACATGTAGGCAGAACACTCTACACATAATAGATAAATAAATCTTTAAAAAAAAGTTGAGAGTGAGTCCTTTTGCTTGTTCAGTGTTAGAGACTGAACACAGTACCTTATGAATGCTAAGCACATACTATTCCACGGAACACAGCTGCTACCATTTCATCTCATTTTGGTAGAGCAATGACCCTGCTTTCCAAACAGAAGCACTATGACCTAGGTTTGCTGGTGGCATATTCCTGTCTTATCGATGAAGAATAATAGATTGCCTCTTTCATTGCCATCTTGTGCTTATAATTTAATCTACCTATGTTAAATATTTGGGGACTTAAATGGTATAAAATTGGTTCCATCAGAGGATGCAAAAGAAATTCCAATGAACTAAAGACTATTTTAAAATGTGTGATTTGAAAAGGTAATTCTTGCCAGCACATAAAGAGAGCCAGCCAAATAGCAATCAGCCACGGAAGACCAGTGCTCAGATTCTGAAATATAAGCAGTGTATACAAATAAGGTCTGTTCAAAGAGGAATTTTGGACAAGGACGAAGAGGCATGACTTAATTGGAGGTGTATTTCAAAGAGGGAGAAGGTTTCTGGTTTTCAACTTTTAAACAGTGAACTAAATCATGCACACCGCATAATCCAATTTTACTAGGAAAGCAAAATTAGGTTGTAAATGTGACCTCCAGTGAGCAGTGATGCTCTCCAATCTTTGGCAGAGGGAACTATGTTCCGTTGATGGTCTCTTTTAAAAAGACTATACAGTTCTCCACTCTAGGTTTCACATCCTTCTAGCCAATTATACACACATGGCATTGCTTTAATGACGTACCAATGTGAACTGTTAACAAAGGTTTTTTTAAAAAAATCTTTGAATAACATCTTACATGCAGATAGAAATATGGAATGGTTAAGAACCCTAAGTTCTTACTCAGGTTTTTTAATTAGAGGGGACATTAATAATTAGAATACATGATTAAAATTAAGGAATTACAGGTATGGGGTATTATGCAGCTCCAAACTTGGTCAAACGTATTAGGAACTGTAGGGAATGTCCGCTGGTCTGAAATTGTGAGTGCAAATTACCTTTATAGACATAAGCTGTGGGAAAGATGAAGCCACAGCTGCTGAAGCTACATAAGACAGCTACACTCAGTCTTTTTCATAGTGGAGTTGAGAAAATAAGTTTTTACCCATAAATTTTTATCTATTTTGCTGATAAAAACTGGTGTTTTATTTCATTTTCTTTTTCATCCCAGGGGGGAGGGATAGTGGGAGAAGAAAGCAATGAGCAGGTTCATGGATTCTGACTACAGTCCAAAATAATTTTACAGCTCAAATTTATAAGTCACTCATGTGCACAATACCACTGAATGTATACAACCTCTTAGAGATGTAGCCATGCTGTACCATGCAGAAGGGAAATTATGAGTCAGTTATAGTGTGCAGAATATTTTCTCTTCCCACCGCTTTCCCTACAGCTCGCTGCTGCTTCTAGAAACTGCTTATGCATCTGAAATAAAAGGTCACTATAGAAACAACTGAATAGCCTGTATTACTTACAAAGAAGTCCAGCTATGAAGCATTTCTAAATGGGATTGCAGCAAGGAGACAGAAGTAACCTTTGCTGCAGGCAAACTCTCTTTCATTGCTCTGATGAATACTGATGAAGACAGACTTGTTTATTATTTCTTTAGAGGGATAAAATTAGTTTCCTCTGTGAGTAAATAAACCAGAGCCCACAGTCAAGTCTACTGTGCTAGTGATCACACAGGTAGTATTCCCAGGGCACGGGCTCACACTCCAAGAATGAGCAATGGCCACATTTAACATGACAGCTGATAGAAGACTCAAAAGCTAAATGTTTAATGTCTCTGCCTTATAAGTCTATGGTCGAACCTGCTTTTCTACAATGGGGTAGGAAATCAATAAAGAAGGTTCTACAGGATGCAAGGCCTCTTAGGCCTCTTAGAATTCCTTACCTCTGCCTTGGGGTAGGGAAGTGTCAAAGGCAAGACTAACATAAATAGCACTAGGTCTGTCCCCATGAATATATTTATGAGCATGAAGCTTGAATTCCACATAATTTCCACATCATGAAATTTTATTTCCAAACACTTCAAAGTGTTAAAGACATTTGTAATTTGGGTAGTAGAATGAACTTGGCCATAGGTCATGTATAATGATTCCTGATCTAGTACACCAAAATGTAATAGTTATCTATATTGAAAAGTAGTTTCTCACCGTTCACAATAGTCACAAATAATAAAAATACCTTGGTGTGACTCTAACTAAGGAAGTGAAAGATCTGTATGATAAGAACTTCAAATC
>NC_034611.1:1555265-1557209 GCF_900095145.1 Mus pahari | reverse complement strand
TATGTAGCAGAAGATGGCCTAATCGGCCATCATTGGGAAGAGAGGCCCCTTGGTCTTGCAAACTGTATATGACCCAGCACAGGGGAAGGCCAGGGCCAAGAAGTGGGAGTGGGTGGGTAGGGGAGCAGGTTCGGGGGGTATAGAGAACTTTTGGGATAGCATTTGAAATTAAATAAAGAAAATAATAATAATAATAATAATAATAATAATAATAATAATAAAAGAAAAGTAGTTGCTGGTGATGCATCCTGAAGTGATATAGTTTTAAAGCTATGGAACTCCTTAACTGTTATGTTTGTATAAAATCAAAATTTCATATATTAAACATTAACAAAAGAAATTTTATTTCTACAGTGAGATATATATTGGATATATAAAATAATCTGAAATATAAGAATCAAAAAATATTGAAGCATTTTTTCAAAATAACCCGTATATCTCACTTATCTTTTAAATGTATCTCCATTCATGCCCCAGTTCATTTAAAACTAAGAAATACTCAAGTTAATTATTTTCCAAAGTCTTTGCTCTCATAGCTCCAGAACCTGACAGGGACAGTGACAACAAGCATGGCCTTTGCCACCCCATTACATATAGCACTGGCTGATCAATACCGACCTGCCAAAGGGGCCAAAGGTTAATGCCTATATTCTGCTTGTGACATCATGAATGCAGAACCTGTCGAGGCTCCCTCTGATGATTACTGGGATCTCGTATGCTGCAATGCCACTGAACTATATTTTATATTGATAAAAAGTTGTATTTGTCTTAATTAAGTGTTGCTGAAGTGTGAGACGCTTGGCCTCATTAAGATTCTAGGAACACAGTCCTAAGTCACACTACCCAGTATCCCATTGGGCAGAGGCTAGAAATAAGACATGGCCCCAGTACTTGAACCAAGTAATTCAGACACCAAGAAAGACAAATGCATATGAATGATAGGCAAAAGACCCCAAAAACCTAGTCTGTAAATAGTCCAGGAGAGCCACGAAAAGGACATGTAATCCCTGATTAGAGTTACTTCAACATGTGGAATTATTATAGTCTTTACATTAAAAAAAAAATGTCTATCTAGAGTCGCCAGAAAAGAATGCTTACAGGTTGAACACTCTCATATCCATTTTATTTCAGATATTCTGCAAAACAAAGCTCCCCTAGTTTTCTTAGGAATCTAATTTACTTCCTTCCTATAAACAGGAACTGAATGCTTCCAAAATGCCAGGGAACAAGAACAAAACCTCAAGAAGACAACCATGAGAGAGAAAATGGGAAATGGTTTGGTGAGTGAGCCCATGGGCTAACAGAAAAATTACAGAAGAGTGTCAGATAGATGGGTCAGGGGTATTCCTTACTCCGGTGGAGGATGTTGGTCGGGTTTCCAGCACCCACAGGGTAGTTTACAAGCATTCATTAACTCCAGTTCTAGGTCATTTGATGTCTTTTTGACTTCCACAGGCATGATGCACATGGGAGGCAAACACACATACACAGAAAATAAAAGATGTAAAAAAAAATTAAAACACAAAATTTGGCATAAAAAATACAGAATTTTACCTATCCTCACAGGTTTGAGGATAGCCTGGAATAACAGCTTGGTTGGATGTGATGAATATAACAACATTTAAATTAAAGTTCCTCTCTGAGCAAGGACAGAATGGGCCAGACAGAAGGAAAAGCCCAGGGAAGACACAGAGGCAAGAACACAGATCCCCTTAAGTGTGAAGGATGAATCTGAAGACAGACAGGGACCCACCTCTGTGTTCTTGGGTTTCAGCCTATGCATTTGTACCCTCAGACACAGATTTGACTAATGAAACAGATGGTCTGAAGGCAGGTGTGGTGGCACATGCCTCTAATCCCAGCACTCAGGAGGCAGAGGCAGGTGGATTTCTGAGTTCAAGGCCAGCCTGGTCTACAGAGTGAGTTCCAGGACAGCCAGGGCTA
>NC_034611.1:1553657-1555090 GCF_900095145.1 Mus pahari | reverse complement strand
AGAAAGAAAGAAAGAAAGAAAGAAAGAAAGAAAGAAAGAAAGAAAGAAAGAAAGAAAGAAAGAAGCAGATGGTCTGTTTCCCGTCGGGCCAGCCCCGCCATCTTCTGAGGCCGCCAAGGTCCCTAGAGTACTCTCCACACCACAGGACCTCAGGTTCACCTCGGGATCACAGGCGAGTGAAACGCAACATCAGCTCCAGAGAATTGCAGAAGGTCTTTTGCCAGCAGGAACAGTGACAAAGGAACCCCGCACAACCAGAGGCTGGGATTCTTTCAGGTCAGAACCAGCCCTGCCATCTTCTGTGTGAACCGGGCCATGAACCTAGCCAAGGGCGTTGAGGGCCCCAGAGGACTCTCCACACTGCAGGACCCCTAGCACACCCAGGACCACGTGATCACTGGAGAGCCAGTGGGTGACAGAAGCAACAGAGCTTCTTGGACAGGGTCCCTTTGGGCCTTCATCCTCAGCCATGAGGCAAAGCTGAGACCTAGACCCCTGGGCACCTTCCTTGCGAGAGGAGAGTCGGCCTACAGGGAGGGCTCTGATGCCAGGACTCAGGAGGTGGATCAGAGCTCCAGACTTCTGGACACCTGACCTGCAAGAGGAGAGCTCACCTGAGAGAGTGCTCTGACCACTGGGACTCAGGCAAGAGTTGAACACCCAGGAGTGCTGACAGAGGCTAACAGAATCACAGGAGGATCAAACTCCAGCTAGAGACAGCTTGAATATTAACACCAGAGATTGAGATGGCAAAAGGCAAACGGGAGAATCGTCCTAACAGAAACCAAGAACACTGGGCATCATCAGAACCTAGTATGCCCACCACAGAAAGTCCTGGATATGCCAACACACCTGAAAAGCAAGACTTGGATTTAAAATCATATCTCATGATGCTGGTAGAAGATTTTAAGAAGGGCATTAATAACTCACTTAAAGAAATACAGGAGAACACTGATAAACAGGTAGAAGCCCTTAAAAAGGAAACAAAAATCCCTTAAAGAATTAAAGGAAAACACAACCAAACAGGTGATAGAATTGAACAAAACCATCCAAGATCTAAAAATGGAAGAAGAAACAATGACAAAAACCCAAAGGGAGACAACTCTAGAGACAGAAACCTTAAGAAAGAAATCAGGAACCATAGATGTGAGCATCAGCAACAGAATACAAGAGATGGAAGAGAGAATCTCAGGTGCAGAAGAAACCATAGGGAACATAGACACAACAATCAAAGAAAATGCAAATGCAAAAAGATCTTAACTCAAAACATCCAGGAAATCCATGACACAATGAAAAGACCAAACCTACAGATAATAGGAGTAGATGAGAATGAAGATTTTTCAACTTAAAGGGCCAGCAAATATCTTCAACAAAATTATAGAAGAAAACTTCCCTAACCTAAAGAAAGAAATGCCCATGAACATACAAGAAGC
>NC_034611.1:1550256-1552517 GCF_900095145.1 Mus pahari | reverse complement strand
ACTCTACCAAATTCATTCTATGAAACCACAATTACTCTGATACCTAAACTACACAAAGATCCAACAAAGAAAGAAAACTTCAGACTAATTTCCCTTAAGAATATCAATGCAAAAATACTCAATAAAATTCTCTTAATCCGAGAACAATATGAACTAACCAATACCCCCAGAGCTCGTGTCTCTAGCTGCATATGTAGCAGAAGATGGCCTAATCGGTCATCATTGGGAAGGGAGGCCCCTTGGTCTTGCAAACTTTATATGCCCCAGTACAGGGGAATGCCAGGGCCAAGAAGTGGGAGTGGGTGTGTAGGGGAGCAGGGCAGGGGGAGGGAATAGGTGACTTTGGGGATAGCATTTGAAATGTAAATGAAGAAAATGTCTAGTAAAACATTGAAAAAAAAAAAAAAAAGAAACAGAAGGTCTGTGAAACGTGACCATGTGAAACTTGAGACAGGTAAAAAAATCCATACCACAGTTCAGGTGTGCAAGGAGGACCTGATTTCAACAATCTTAATAGCTGGTTTCATGGTAAATGGTATTCTGATGTACTGGGGTGCTGATTAACCTTCACAAGTCAATTCGTTGGGATCTGTCGTCACATAGGAGACACAGCATTACATGTCTGTCCAGGTGTCTGCAGAGAGGTTCACTGAGGAGGGAAGACCCACCCTGAATGTGGGAGGCACCATCTTGCTGGGGCTGGGGGAGCTATGCTGATGTTGGCCTCTTTGCTCCCTGACCAAGGATACAAATGACCAGATATCTTACACTCACTCCTGCTGCCACAGCTGCAGCCACCTCGGACTGCTCCCTCAGATCACAAGCCCCCATCCTTAAAATCCTCCGTTTTTGTCAGATTTTAGCACAGCAAAGAGAGAAGTAACTAATACACTGGGTTAAAAACACACTGCTGAAATTTTAATTACTTATAAAACTATGGATACTAGAAATGTTTATATTACACCCTGACATCTGTCCCCCGAGGTTTGTCATGGTGGCTAAGTAACCAACAGTGGGGTCATCATTTTTCAGGCAGTCACTAGTTTTAAAATGGGGAAAGGAACAACCCAGCAGTAGGAGTTATGAGGGAAGCTAGCTTGAGAAGTTTACAGTACAGATGTGTCTGCTCAGGACATATGTCTCTCTGTGTCCATGTTGCTGGAACCCAGAGACCCAACCTTCCATGCTCCGAGTGGAGTGGAGGGCGGGAATAACCAGAGCCCTTGTTAACACCAATCACCAAGCCAAGAGGCCACCCTTCTCGGAACCACTTGTCTGTGAGAGAATGTGGCTGCTTATGCCTAGGCCAGCTTGAGCCACGTTTCCTGCCCATCACATTCACGGGCATCCTGGATGGTGCCCTCAGGTGACGGCGCCCTCAGAGCTGCGGAGCGAAGGCATTACTCTTCAGACTTTCTGCAGTATCAGTTCTGTGTGCATCATCATAGGGTGCATCATTGCTGGGAGGAAGGCTTCTCTTTCTGTTAGTTTTAAAATATCATATGACTATAAGACTTTATGGTTTAATTGCTCAGGCCAACAGAATTAATGTTTGAGCAGAACTTAATGCACAATGAAAGCCAGATGTGCTGGCACACAACCTATAATCCCAGATTTTGGGAGACTGAGACAGGAGGATTGCCAATTTGAGGCCAGCCTAGGTTGCATGGTGAGACAGCTGCCATCAAATCCCCAATTGATTTGCAAAATGCTACACGTCCTGATTGTACTCTCAGTTACAGTGAGCCCTGGCCAAACCATCCACAAACACTGGGTAGGGTGTTTACTGAAGATGTGTCGTTCACAGACGGCTTGAAGTGAAAAGTCACCTCCAGGGGAAAGAAAAGGAACCACAATTAAATACTGTGTGGTGTCATGCCGCATGGCCTCACTCATCTGGATTCACACTCAGAGAGCCATCGCAGTAGAGGAAACGCAGATGCAGCTGCTACAGCAGGTTGCACACGACTCAAAGCAGCAAGCAGAAGTAAGTATGAAGAGCCTACACAGAGCAGAGCTCATGGCAGGCAGAGCTACACAGTATCTTACCCTGCGTTCCTTTTCTTTTCCCTCGGAGGTGACTTCTCACTTCAAGTCATCTGTGAACGACACATCTTCAGTAAGCACCCTCAGTACTGATCAGCAGAAGTAAAAGTACTCACCACCAACATCCGTGTGCTACACTTCACTAGCTAGCTGACACCTGCTTAGTAGAAGTGTATTCACCACTAACATCCGTGTGCTACACTTCACTAGCTAGC
>NC_034611.1:1542416-1550245 GCF_900095145.1 Mus pahari | reverse complement strand
TCACCACTAACATCCGTGTGCTACACTTCACTAGCTAGCTGACACCTGTTTAGCTGACTGTTTCACTGACCCATTCTTTAACAAGTAAATTCCCAAGCTAACCTGAAGGTAGATGGCAAAACTAGAAACTAGAAACTAAGCTGAACGATAGACGCTAATCTAGGTCTACTTACCCCATCTGTGTGAAAGTAGTGATTCACATGCGATCTGAATGAACCAGGTCAACAGCAATTATGAAGAGAAGACAGCTTCTAACTGTAACTCTAGATGACAAGAAAAGACGACCATTTCTCCTAATGGTGATGAGGTTTAGGAAATGTACCGGCTGTGGTGGCTTGAATAAGAACGGCCCCTATAGGCTCATATATTTGAGTGCTTGGTCATCAGTGCAGGTCAATCCTTACTTAGAAGGATTAAGAGATATGGCTTTTCTGGGGTAGGTGTGGCCTTGGAGGGAGTGTGTCACTGGGGCGGGCTTTGAGGTTTCAGAGGTCCAAGCCAGGCTCTCTCTCTTCCTGTTGCCTGCAGATCAGGCTGTAGAACCTCAGCTATTTTTCCAGCACCATGTCTGCCTGCATGCTGCCATGCTCCCTGCTAGAATGGCCACATATGTAGCACAGAAGGCCTGCAGCCTTCTCTAGTACACTTGCCCTGTCTGAAACTGTAAGCAAGCCTCAAGTGAAAGCTTTCCTTTGTAAGAGTTCCTTTTTGCTTTTTCTTAAAAAAACAAACGATACAAAATAAAATCAAACAAAAACCCAGTAAGTCAAAAATGCTAAAATCCAGGCAATAATCCCAGCACTTGGAAGAGACAGAAACCCTGTATTAAAAAACCCAAAACCAACCGACCGACCAAGCAAACAAACAAACAAAGCCAGCCAAACACACAGACAGACAGACAGACAGACAGACACACATACAAACACGTGTGTGCCAGCTCCTGAATGTGATACCCACTCTCAAGTGCGGTTTATATACCCCGTGAGATTTCACCGGAACAAACTGGATCCTGAGACAGATAGGGTAAGCACATCTAGCTTATCACCTTGGTAACAGGCACCAATCAGTACAACTCGTCCCCAAGTCTGATACACTAAAAAGCCTGAGCATCTCTTCAGAAGACTGGCTTCCCATATTCTTCACTTAGCCTGTACAGATGGACTTGTCATGTGACCCACAATTTTTAAATTTTCCTCGTGGAGGCATAAGCCTAAAAGTCCTCTGTGCTATATGGAATAGAGTTTTCCAGGACAGCCACTTAATTCCACAAGCCTGCTAAGGCAATGAAGTGTGTGGACTTACACACCAGGCTTTGCTCTAGAGAATTACACATTCTAGACTGATGCAGATTTACTGTCCCATCTGTTGTGACAGTAGAACAAATGCATGGAGAACATCCTCAGAGACCTGCTGGAAGGATGCCCTCCAGCGAGACAGTGCAGTGACCACTTTTTGGAGTCAAATTATTCCTGGAACTCTGGAGTAGACCTTCCTCATTACTGGCATTGAGGTATTCAGGCCAAAGCTGGTGCATTCAAGGTGTGTCCAACAGACCCAGTGTACAGAGGGCCAGGAGATGGCAGTCTTCCAATGTCCTAGGGGCACTTTCTCCTTTTAAGTGTATTTGGGGATCCCATAGAGCTTGTAGAACTTTCCTTTCACAGTGGAGTCCTAAGTGTGACAGATGCATGCAGTGACATTTCTAACACTGTCTTAACACAGCACATCCCCTCACGATGCTCTGGTCAATGGACAGAGGAGACAAGGGCTGAGGCTGCTGGGACAGAGAATCGGGTTAGCCAGGGGCTATTGTATAAACGCAAAGTGTGATGGGCAGCCACTCAAGGCTCAAGATGAAAAGTCAAGAGTGTGTGACAGAAAGCCATTCAGAGCTCGGAATGCAGAATACAAAATGTGACGGGAAGCCATGCAGAGCTCAGGATAGTTCAGTGATGTTAACTAACTTGTGAAGAAAAATCAGATGAGATTCTCAGAAGGCATGGGTGCTTGCTGACTACCTGACTTCAATCCCCAGATCCACATGGTAGAGAGCTTTGACTCCCTCAGGTCAGTCATTGGCCTCCACTCACACACCACAGCATGGGCTCTCTCCCCATAGACATAATAAACAACATTAAAAAGAAAAGAAAAAGACAAGCGGATCACACTGAATCAAAAACATAAAAAAGGAAGTTATTTCAGGCCAGGTGTGGTGCTTCAGTCTGTAATTGCAACAACACTCAGGAGATAGAGAGGCAAGGTGGTCACTGCAGGCTCAAGGCAGCAGCTGGGTTTTTATAACAAGGCCAAAGAGTGTGACACTGTCTAAAAACTTAACAACAACAAAGAAAACAAGCTAGTTTAGAATGACTCCTTTAAGCACCTGAGTTATAGAAGTGGAGGCTCACAGTCATCTATTGGATGGAACACAGGGTCCCCAATGGAGGAGCTAGAGAAAGTACACAAGGAACTGAAGGGGTCTGCAACCCTATAGGAGGAACAGCAATATGAACTAACCAGTTCCCCCAGAGCTCGTGTCTCTAGCTGCATATGTAGCAGAGGATGGCCTAGTTGGTCATCATTGGGAAGAGAGGCCCCTTGGTCTTGCAAAGATTATATGCCCCAGTACAGGGGAATGCCAGGGCCAGGAAGCGGGAGTGGGTGGGATGGGGAACAGGGAAGGGGAAGGGTATAGGGGACTTTGGGGATAACATATGAATTGTAAATTAAGAAAATATCTAATAAAAAATTTTTAAATTAAAAAAAAAAAAACCCACACTGATTTAACCTAGAAAGTCAGGAACCAGTTGGGAAAAGTGACCAACTTAGACAGGACAGAGGAGTTGTGAGCCTGGGACGGAGTGCGAAACAGCCACATGTGTAGTACACAGAAGGCATGTGGCCTTTTCCAGTACACTTGCCCTGTCTTGCCGTGCCACAGCAGCATCTGTTCTGTGAGTACACACCCATTGTGATGCAGCCCACTCCCCTTGAGCTCCCAGAGGGAAGCTGCCACGAGCCAGGAGATGAACTAAGACTAAGACTTGGCTGCCCTTGCACATCACACCTTTCTCTTCCACACAGATCAAAACAGTTTGAGTTTCATAAGGGCTCTTTCCAAGTTTGTTTTCCAAGTGCTTTTATCTTAGAATCATAATTCAGGGCTGGAGACTTGACCTAGTGGTTAAGATGCTGCCTCCTCCTCCTGAGGATCTCAGCTCAATTCCCAGCACTCACACTGTGGCTTACAACAATCTGTCCAGTTCTGGGATCTGACACTCTGTCCTGGCCACCAAAGACTCCAAGCAGACACATGGTGCAAAACACCCATACACATAAATTAATAAAGTAATTCTAAACAAAAAGAATCCTAAAGCCATTTTCTCAATTGCAATGACACATATGGGTTGAAGAAATATTTTTTAAGGTGACAGTAATTATTCTTGCTTTAATAGCCAATGAGGTATCTCATATTCCCTTTATGAGGTATGGCATAGGTCTGACTGAGTGCCTGTTGCCATGCAGATGCTTGAGATTGAGAAGGAAAGCCCAGGCCAGGAAGGCCGGGCTCTGGCTTGCTTGGGGGCTGAGGAGAGACACTGTTCACACTGGTCAGCTGAGCTGCCCCAGGAACAGGAGTGTCTGGGACAAAGGATGACCACTGCCAACGGACAATGGCCATCACACTCCCCCTGCCATTGGTTCTGCGGGAGGGGAACAAAGGTGTAGAGAGGTAGCTATACTCCCCAGAGGGTGAATTTGCTGGGTCTGGCAGGTACTAGGAAGTAGCCTTAGCACATGGCTGCACCAAAGAAAACCTTCCTTTCTGCAGGCCTCAGACAGACACTGGTGTACCAGAATCTTTAACAGCCACAGGGCAATGGCTAGCTATTTTCTAGATCAGTGTATCACACCTATTTATGCCAATAAGCTCAATTACAGAATCATGAAATGGGATAGTACTGGGATAGTGCAAGTCACCTCAGCTCTTCCACTTAACATTCCAGGTACTGAGTCACAAGGAAGGGACAAAGCCCATGTAACTAACTTATGTCACGATTAATTCCTAAAACTTAGATCTTACCACCAAACAGCTGCTCTTTCCTAAATACTGCAGATTCTCCTCGCCTGCCATGAAGGATGACTGCAAACATACCAGATCGGAGCCACTGTGGATCAGGAAGGAGGGATCTTAACCTTGTCCCTGATACTGTCTGAGATGGTGCTTCATACTGTGTTCTTGTGCCCCTTCATCTTCTCCACTCAAGAAGGTCTATCCAAACAAAGGAACAAAGATCACAGACTACAAGACAGATTAAAAAAAAAAAAATGGTTCCAAGCTAAAAACTCTATGACCTAGATCATTAAACTCTAATAAGATTTTTTTGTTTTGTTTTGGTTTTGGTTTTTCGAGACAGGGTTTCTCTGTGTAGCCCTGGCTATCCTGGAGCTCACTTTGTAGACCAGGCTGGCCTCGAACTCAGAAATCCGCCTGTCTCTGCCTCCCAAGTGCTGGGATTAAAGGCATGTGCCACCACACCCGGCTAAGATAATTATCTTAATTAAAAGTATGAAGTACCTTGTATAAATGTTGTCTCAAGAAGCTAGCTAAATACTCAGAGGAATTTGTTCATTAAGAGACAACTAATTTTTCAAATTTCCATCTTTCTTCCAGAAATAAGCCTTTAAAAATAAAACCATAACATTAGAATTTTACTTAGGAACATTACAGATTATGGGACAAAACTGATCATTCTGAACATTCAAGTGGTTATTTTATATATGATATGAACTCTTTGGCAAAGACAAACAAGGTGTCAGAGTGACGCTTTAGGTTAGGTCTGTTGATTGAGACTCCTGGGTATAAGTATTGAAGATAAAAACATAGAAGGGCCATTATGTCTTCTTCATAAGAAAATTCCATATTTAAGTTAATAATGCACTGCAAACAAGAAGTCTAAAATCATTAAAATTTCCTAAGATAGTTCAGTACAAGCTATCTTTATTTTTATTTTTATTTTTATTTTTATTTTTCAAGAATCAAGAAACAGATGGTGCCACAGCTAACATATCGGTGAGCACAGAGCTTCTGTGGGCTTGGAAAGATTCTGTACCAAGGCCTCATTTCTCAGCTGGGCCAAGACACAGCCAGTGGACAGGAGCAAATGTCATAACTGGCTTCTGCAGAGCTTCCGATAGAATGGGATGTCATGTGTACAGGACTAGGGTCAGACAGGCTACACACTCCTCCCATTTTGCCTATCATAATAATGAAGCTGTAAAAGCACACATACAATCTGCTGAATACCATTTTTAAGAGGGACCCACATAGAATAGGTTCCTATTCAGAGTGCAGATTTCAAGGAAACTACAATTTATGCAGAACTCATCTCAAGTATTTAAAACCTTTTCAGAATACTCTAATATCGAAAGACAGTCTACTAATTCCAGTTTGAGTCTTCTTGGCTTATACAGCTTAGGAAATACCTTTCATTATAACCAGTGGAAAGGGAAAACTATGCATTCCACTCACATCTAAACCCTGAATTTTTTTTTAACGCAAATGCACACAGGACTCTAGAATAAGCACTGGTCAGAGTCCATGTGACGCTAACAAAATTCTGCCAACGTGGGTTTTTCTCATCTTTGACTGTGTTCATGTGATTTCTAATTGATAGTGATACTCTTCTATTTCTACATTATAGACTGTACAGAATATATGTCACTGTATCATGTTTAAAATTCTGATATTACAACTAGACTGAATTAAATTGAAATGATTTGCAAAGCTCAAACCTAAATAAAGTGATCAGAATATTGCGAAGATAATTACTATTAAAACCACATGTAAAACACTGCATGTTTGAGTGGGTGCATCATAGGACTAAAACTTACTTCACTATGAAATCTCCTCTGTTTATCCGTTCTCAGAATGTTGTCAGCATCTCTTGTGTATGTTTTGGGGAACACTGGTGTGGGGGGACACATACATCTGTGCATATACCTGGCCACCAGAGATATTGTGCCCTGTTTTACCATTCTCTTACTCCCTTCAGAAGAGGTCTCTCACTGAATCTGGAGCTTGCCATTTTTTGGCTACGTTTGGATAGCCAGGAAGCCCATATTCCTTCTGCCTCCTCCATTGCTGAACCGGGTGCTAGGATTACAGGTATACAGAGCCATAGCTAGAGTTTATGTGGATGCTGGGAATGCCCGCCTCACATTGGAACATGAGTGAGTGCTCTTAACCACTGAGCCATCTCTTCAGCCCTGTCAGTGTCTTTTTAAGCATTAACCTCACGAGTCAGTAAGGATACTGGTTGTGTGATAAATTAATGAAGATATGAACATAGAATAGAATAAGAGTCCCATTAATTATAAGGAAAACAGAACGCAAACACGATAATTTGCTTAGTTTGCTAAATGCTTAGAGTAAAGGTATTTTTGAATTTCTAAGGAAGAAAACTAAAATATATATCACTGCTTCCTTTATCTGGGATTCCATTCTGGTTGCTACATAAAGACCAATTAATGTTATACTATATCGTGATCTGACTGAAAATCCCAGCAATATGAATCCTAGCCTTCCAGAAGAGCTATGTAGTAGGCACCACTCCCTAGAGCTAGAGGAATTTACTCCTGGGAATCTGTACAAGGTTAGAGTTCAAACGATGTCAATGTAAAAGTCCTCTATCCGAAGGACTCCTCTAGTCCTCATTAGGGGAGATTGAAGGGCAGTTCTAACTCATTATCCTGTGTCTCCTGAGAAAACCACCATGTGGGCAGTGTATGAGCTCAAGAAGGCCCAAGCGCTGCTCACTATGAAGCAGTGGGGATAACAGGGGAAAATGAACCGTATTCCCTGACAGTTTCAACTAAAGGCATTGAGGGTGACACAGTGACAGCCTGGTCTGAGAGTACTTATGGGAGAGTATGATATTGTGCTATTATACAACATGCTCCATTTTTTTATTAGATATTTTCTTGACTTACATTTCAAATTTTCTAGTTTCATCTCAAAGTTCCCTATACCCTCCCCCCGCCCTACTCCCCAACCCACACACTCCTGCTTCCTGGCCCTGGCCTTCCCCTGTACTGAGGCATATAATCTTCTCAAGACCAAGGGACTCTTCGACCATTGATGGCCAACTAGGCCATCCTCTGCTACATATGCAACTAGAGACAGTAGCTCTGGAGGGTACCGGTTAGTTCATATTGTTGTTCCTCCTATAGGGTTGCACATCTTTAGCTGCTTGGGTACTTTTTTTTAGCTCCTTCACTGGGGGCCCTGTGTTCCATCCAATAGATGAGTGTGAGCATCCACTTCTGTATTTGCCAGACACTAGCATAGCCTCACAAGAGATAGTTATATAGGGTCCTGTCAGCAAAAACTTGCTGGCATATGCAATAGTGTCTGGGTTTGGTGGATGTTTATGGGATGGATCCCCAGGTGGGGCAGTGTCTGGATGGCCCTTCCTTCTGTCTCAGCTCTGAACTTTGTCTCTGTAGCTCCTTCCATGGGAATTTTGTTCCCCAAATTAAGAAGGAACAAAAGTATCCACACTTTGGTCATCTTTCTTCTTGAGTTTCATGTGTTTTGCAAATTGTATTTGGGTAGTCTACGTTTCTGGGTATTAGTGAGTGTTTATCATGTGTGCTCTTTTGTGATTAGGTTACCTAACTCAGGATGATACGCTACAGATCCATTGATTTGCCTAAGAATTTCATAATTAATTTTAATAGCTGAGTAGTACTCCATTGTGTAAATGTACCACATTTTCTGTATCCATTCCTCTGTTGAGGGACATCTGGGTTCTTTCCAGCTTCTG
>NC_034611.1:1537694-1539221 GCF_900095145.1 Mus pahari | reverse complement strand
TTGAGGCCTGTTTTGTGACCAAGTATATGGTCAGTTTTGGAGAAGGTACTATGAGGTGCTAAGAAGATATATCCTTTTGTTTTAGGATAAAATGTTGTGTAGCTATCTGTTCAATCCCTTTTGTTCATAACTTCTGTTAATTTCACTGTGTCGCTGTTTAGTTTCTGTTTGCAGGATCTGTCCATTGATGAGAGTGGTATGTTGAAGTCTCCCACTATTATTGTGTGAGGTGCAATGTGTGCTTTAGGCTTTACCATAGTTTCTTTAATGAATGTGGATGCCCTTGCATTTGGAGCATACATATTCAGAATTGAGAGTTCATCTTTGAAGATTTTACCTTTGATGAGTACGAAGTGTTGGGCATTGGGCTATACACAGACAGTCTGGTCTCCAGGTGAGCGGAGATGTTGAACCCTAGGACCTGGTGGTGATAATTCACCTACATAGGACAGAAGGAGTTCTCTCATGTCTCCTGGAACTCTGGCTCCTGTTGAAGTTACTGCTCCCTCAGCCCCCACAAGAGAAGCATGGTTAGTAGTCAAGTAGGCAATGTCCCAAGGTTCTGACCTTCAGGCAAAACTCCTCCACAGTTACCTAGCAACAGAAAAGATAGCAGCATACTTTAAGAGGGGCTGTTTGGCCCCTCCTTGCTCTCTAACTCCTCTTGCTCTTACTTCCCTTACTCTCCTCTCTCCTCTCCTCTCTCTTTCTCTCTCTCCCTCTTACACTCTAGCCTTTCTTTTCTCTCTTCCTTTCCCCTTTGTCTCCTCTTGGCCATCGCTCCCCCTCCCTCTCTCCACCTTTTCTCTTCCCCCCCACCTTTCTATAATAAAGCTCTAAAACCATAGACTGTCTCTGACTCTCGCCTGCATGGTAACCTCTCTCCCTATGCCCTTTCTCCCATAACCCTGGGGCTACAGGGTCTTGCCTCATGGTCCCCGGTTGGGGGCTGCCCCTTGTCCATTCCCCCATCGAGTGGGGTCAGTGGCTTAGATGCCCATCTGGGGCCATATGGAAAGCATCTGGCAGCCCTCCCACATCTGCCTGCCCAGAGCATAGGAGGAACTCTGGCCAGGCATGGGCTATCCTCCCTTCCCCTCTTTCCCCCGGCTCCTTTTAGTTCCCACAATGAAGTGCCCCTCCTTGTCTTTTTTGATAACTTTGGGTTGGAAGACAATTTTATTCAATATTAGAATGGCTACTCCAGCTTGTTTCTTCAGACCATTTGCTTGGAAAATTGTTTTCCAGCCTTTCACTCTGAGGTAGTGTCTGTCTTTGTCCCTGAAGTGGGTTTCCTATATGCAGCAAAATGTTGGGTCCTGTTTGTATAGCCAGTCTGTTAGTCTATGTCTTTTTATTGGAGAATTGAGTCCACTGATATTAAGAGATATTAAAGAAAAGTAATTGTTGCTTCCTGTTATTTTTGTTGTTANAGTTGCGATTTTGTTCTTGTGACTATCTTCTTTTAGGTTTGTTGAAGGATTATTTTCTTGCTTTTTCTAGGGTGTAGTTCCCCTCCTTGTGTTG
>NC_034611.1:1525932-1537084 GCF_900095145.1 Mus pahari | reverse complement strand
TTTGTTCAATTCCATCACCTGTTTGGTTGTGTTTCCCTGTAACCCTTTAAGGGATTTTTGTTTTTCCTTAGGACTTGTGCCTGTTTAGCAGTGCTTTCCTGTAATTCTTTAAGGGATTTTTGTGATTCCTCTTTAAGGACTTCTATCTGTTTAGCAGTGTCCTCTTGTTTTTCATTAAGTGAGTTATTAATGCCCTTCTTAAAATCCTCTACCTGTATTATGAGATATGATTTTAAATCCAAATCTTGCTTTTCTGGTGTGTTGTGGTATCCAGGACTCACTGTACTGGGTTCTGATGATGCAGAGTGGTCTTGGTTTCTATTAGTAAGATTCTTACATTTGTGTTTTGCCATCTGGCAATCTCTGGTGTTATATGTTCTAGCTGTCTCTGGCTGGAGCTTGTTCCTCCTGTGATTCTGTTAGCCTCTGTCGCCTCCTGGTAGTCTAACTCTCTTTTGAGCCCCAGTTGTCAGAGCACAACTCCTCTTACAGGGAAGGTACACAGAGGTCTGGAGCGCAGCTCTGCCTCCTGGCTGAGGATAAAGGCCTGTCCAAGAAGCTCTATTGCTTCTGAGGCCCATGTGCTTTCCTGCGCGGATTGGTCTCTGAGAGACCTGGGATACAAGATGGTAATCTCGCCTGAGTCCCAGGGTCAGAGCCCTCCCTGGAGGCCAACTCTCCTCTGGCAGGGAAGGTGCGCTGAGGTCTGGGGCTCAGCTCTGCCTCTTGGCTGAGGATGAAGCCGAAAGGACTCTGTCAAAGAAGCTCTGTTGCTTTTGTGGCCTGTGTGTTCTCATGTGTGGACTGGTCTCTGAGAGAACAGGGATACAAGATGGTGCTCTCACCTGCATCCTGGGGTCAGAGCCCTCCCTCCAACATGCTCATTTTAAACTTAAGACAGCATATCACTAACTATTGGTCTGGTGTCCAGTGGCTAGTCTATATGAAAGACATGGTAGTCTGTCAATACAGAGTGATGATGAACAGTTACGTTAGCAGGATTACTGCAACTTTGTTTTTTCTCTTAGAGAAATGGAAACTAGAAAGGACAAAAATACAAGACACTTCCAGTTGAAAGGATGGATGATTTTCAAATGTTTCCATCACTGGCTTAGTTATCACTGCCTAAAGTCCCTTCTCTGAACTGTTCATAATTCACAACGAGCCTGTAACTACCTAATAAGCTACAGTACATCCTATGAACATTCCATGTTAGTATGCATATGCAATTTACACAAACCATAAAAGTGAAGGCCCCTTCAGCAGCCAGACCACCACTTGTCTCAGCATTGTTGTGAGCTTCCTGCTAGCATCCTTCCATGGTGACACTTAGCCAGCAGTTGGTGATGATGGTTAAGAATGTTTCCCAAGCCCCCTGTGGTCTTGACTGGCCTGATAGCTAAGAAGAACACTAGCAGAAGGAGTTGGTGGCAGCTTCCTGGGAATTTTAAAAACAATTTCAGCCTTGTGTCTGTCTTGTGCCCTTCTTTAGCCTACTATTTAGTGTTAACTTTTTTGACCATAAAGAAACCTAGACACAGTAGAGTGGTAAGTTAGAAGAAGCCTCACACCTTGTCACCCAAGTCCTAGATTATAGCCTATGGAATTATATGTCAAGGGAAAATGACTATGGCAGGTTTCAAAAATATCACCCAAAGAAGGAATTTCATCACGCTGAGGCCTTTTCTGTTGTCCCATAATCAATACCAAGACCCATTGTGTGCTGCAAAGGAGTTCTAGAGAGCAGAAAACATCTAAGGATAGGTCTTGTTCATCCCCTGGCCCACTGCTAAGAATCAGAACAATGGTCCAACTACTGAGAATCCAGAGGAGCTGGGATTGGAGTAAGGTCCATGCCTAAGACTCAAAACACACAAAGGAGCCCAGGCTGCCTCAGGGTCTGAGGAGCTCAGAGAATCGACCAATGTCTAAGGAAATCATCAATGCTGACGATATAGAGATTGGGAGTAGATGACATTAGGCTAACACTGTCACCTCCCTCTAGTCTGGTACTGCTTCAAGGCTTCAACCACCAGCTAGTGGCCATGAAACAGGGTGGCTATGGAAGGTGTCTCAAGCAGACATCTTAGCAGGCATACATACTCAAGGACACTGTAGTAAAGGAGGAGATCAGGGCACCCTTGCACCTGCTCAGTTGCTAGTGTTTTACATGATGCTGTTTTGTTGACTTGCCACCCTGAGAGGTAAGCACCCGTGCTGTCCTACAGCTGTGGACTTAGCACCATTCACAACTAAGAATTGGCATTTTGTTTTGTTTTCTTGAATTTTTAAAGATCATTTCACTAAAGCAGGAATTATAAAGCTAAATATGAACTAAATTCAAGGGCTTTCTTAGAAATGTGCAAACCTCTGCAGTAACATATCTTCAATTGCTTTGCCTAGTTGACTTGCAGTGCACTTTGCTCAGGTTTGGGATTTTACGCTTTTATTTTCTGACAGTTATTGTGGCAGCCTAAGATTTCTTTTCTCTAAAAAGAAAAACATTTAAACGTTTCTTGTAATAAGAAAAATGCTTTACCTTGGAATAATTTACCTAAAACTATGTGGATTTTTTCATACCCTATATGAGGGCTATCCAAATAAAAATTAATCTTTATTCTGCTCTCTGCCCAAAGAATTGAGTCAAACTGTTTTTAGTAGGGCTGCTCTCCTTGATGCTACAGAGCCCCAGCAGGGAGCTAGCTCCTGGGCTGTCTGCTGTTGACATGAAAGGCTCCCTCCTGTTGGATGAGGGTACAGAAAAGCCTCACCTCCCCTTACATCAGTAAGGAGAGGGGAAGAGCTATTCCTCTTTGTGACAGACATAACATAACTGTGTGTCAGAAAAGCCAGGATGCTTAGCCCACCTCCCTTCCCAGCAGCAGGCAGTGATGGCACTGTAGCTACTACCCGAAAGCCTAAAACAGCAAGAGACTGACCTGGCAGAACTTAGTGATGGATTTCAGGATACATAAGACATGCTTGATTCTCACATTTGCTAGAATCATACATGTTCCATGCTTGATCCAGGACAATACATTAAGATTTAAAGGCAAAATCTTATTTAACTCCAATCACATGTTCTTAGAAAGCATGGAACAGACCTCTTCCACAAATCCTGAACTAAATAAACAGATGAACTTCTCTGTACTTTTGTAGACTTTCATCTAATGATATATAAATTATCTCAAGGACCAACCGGCCACTAGCACAAACCTACATTACTTTAGTGCTATGCATATATTACACAAGCATATATGCAATTTGTTAATTTAAAAGTAAATAAAATTTATGGAACTCATTTGGTACTATAACTAGATCATAGCTTTTAATAAAATAGATGTATTTTATTACTATTATAGCCCATCTCATATAATGAAAAATATGACAGAATATATAATTTTAAGAAAAAAATTTCTTTGTTCTTAAGAAAAACATTACGAACAAAACCAAAAAAATCTTTAGGAGAATGTCTGTTACTGACTTTCCCTGATGCTTTTGTTCTCAATCTCTTTCACAAGGAAGAACAGAAGACCATACACTCCTTGGATCAAAACGTAAACATTGAACATGCTCAGGCATATGGCAGTGTGTTACATAGTGAGCGGCCTGTTTCACAGCCAGTTTATCATACTAGTACCTCGAAAGGGAGGGGATAAGTAACTGAACCAAATCACATCACAAAAATGGAGACAGAAAGCATATGTTTAGGTCAAAATTACATGCTTGTATTTGGTGTTCAAAATCTGTCAGTGATGTATAAAGACATAAAAATTACCTGGTAACAGCAACAATAGTGTCGTCAGCACTGAGTGACTTTAAGCCAATAACCTACCTGCCAGAAAAGGAGCTCTCTTCTTTTGTAGGTGCTCATGGTTTGATATACAGACACACACACACAAACACACACACACACACACACACACACACACACACACACACACACCACACACACATACACATGTACATATGTGCAAACATAAAATAAGCCATACTAAAAGCTACAGGGTTTTATACAAAATTAACTGCTTCATAGAGAAAATGCTTTTCAAGGTCCAAGGAAAACTGCCCTTCACAGGTCACTAACCCCTGGAGTTTAGCTCATGCAAGCTCTTCACTCCCAGAGTGAGGTCGGTCTATTGAGTTTAACTTTAAGAATACAGGTCTCAGAAAAAGAAAACCTTAGAAATCTTCCCACTGCACACAGACATTATATGTCTTTCCACTGCATGTTGTTATTGAGTCTTTTCATTATATACAGCAGAGGAATATGCTACTTTCTACTTGGGAACTGGTACTTTAGAAACATATATAGAAATATGCTTGTATTTAAGTTATAATTACATTTATGGTTAAAAAAAACATTATACAAGGAATATTTATGAATTTCTGCTCCCACACCAGGTAAATAGATTTTTTTCAGGTGTTATATGTGAAACAAAAGGACTCAGGACTTTGGAGAGAGGGACCTCAGGATTCAAGAAAAAGCCCAGCAGTAAACTCCAGGGTTTTATCACACATACTGAACTGGGTATGAGCTATTCAGCAACTTAGAAATGCCAACGGCTATATAGAGAAAAAAGGAAGGCAGGGAAGGTAGTCAATAAGGCCCTCAAAGCAAGCTGTCTCCCCAAAGGGCTAGAAAAAGAATAACTAACAGAGAGAACTTCTGGCTATCACTGTGGGGAAGAAGACAAACTCATTCCTATCCTAACAGCAGAGACCATTTGGGGAGTGCATAACTTCATGCCTGTGAGACTATTATCAAGGAGAGTCAGTGCCCCAAATATCATGAAAGTGACAGGCAAGTGGGCAGTCAAGGCTTTCATCCCTGTTGGTGACAGTGAGGCCCCTCATCTCTCCCTGTCAGGTGCATTTCAGGAGAGGCATGATGGAGGGCCAAGTCTTGACCACCACCCAGCTGTACTCAAACCCCTCCTCCCATGAAGGGAGTCTGTGGAAAACAGTTACAAAGTGACACCACATTGGAGGGGAGCCCAGGAGAAGAAAGCTGGATCATCATCAAGTTTTTTAGAGTGCCACAGACACACCAGGTCCTTCCTCCTCCACTCAACAAGTTTCCCTGTTCTTACAAGGTAAATAGACCTTGGTAACCACATGTTCCAGCCATGACCTACAATGCCATTATGACCCAGCATTGGGTCCCCAGCTGTGCAATGTTAGAGGAGGCACTTGAAAACAGAAGTTTCAGGAGTATAGTACTTAAAACGTTGAGGCTTCAGTAGAACATCACTCACACCGAGCAGCAAAATAATTTCAATGTCACTGAGAAAAGACAGACATCAAATTCCAGACCAAGATCAAGCAGATGTAACTGTCAAACATTTCTGAATGTTTCTATAATTAATTGCACACACTTATAACAAGTAGAAGAAAAACAACAGTTCTCCAAAGAACTAGAAAGTAACTCACCAACAAAATAGGAAAACTGAACCAATAGCACTTAGGACAAACCCCATAAATTCTCAATCTAAAAAAGAGAAAGGAGACTGAGAAAAAAAAAAAAAAAAAAAAGAACCAGAACTTTAAGAATCTGTAGCACAAGAAATAATGTAAAACAAGAAATTTTGTTGGTAGAGCTACCTTGAAGCCATGACTAAAATTAAAAGGAGCGAAAGAACAGCCATCTTGGACCTCTACTAAACAGAGCAGGCGGTGAGGAGTGAAGGGCGGGGAACACATTAGACTTTGCTCTTCTCCAAGAATGTGCTAACGCTGGTCATGTGAAGCAGAGTAAGACACGCCTGCTGTTTGCACTGCGTGCAAAGATGTATGTAATCTGGACTTAGTTTCAAAAGAAATAGAAATGGATAGCTCATATTTCCACAATCATGATATGAAGAGAAATACTCAGTCATACTGACCACACACTCAATGATATGAAGAAAAATACTCAGTCATGGGCAGAGTCTCTTCAGATAAGTGCAAACTATGAAAAATTCCAGAGAAGCACATGGTTCAAAGTGCAAAACCAACCAACCAACCAACCAACCAAAAGAAAGCTCTGAGGATAAAGTAGAAATAGTAAACTTCGTTTTTCCTCAAAAATAACATAGTCTAGTACATAATGGGAAAAAAAGCATAGTCTTGTGAACCTTGGAGCGATACCTGAAGTCAAGTCTGGAAGAGAGAGGAGGGGAAGTGGAATAGGAAAAGCATTGGAAGGAAATACAGCTGGAATTCCCCAAATGGACTAACAGATACAAACACTCAAATTTTCACAGAGGTTTTCACATAGCT
Source organism: Mus pahari (assembly GCF_900095145.1). Classification (NCBI taxonomy): domain Eukaryota; kingdom Metazoa; phylum Chordata; class Mammalia; order Rodentia; family Muridae; genus Mus; species Mus pahari. The sequence continues at coordinate 1,530,823 of NC_034611.1, read as the reverse complement.
GGGTGAACAGAGACTCCCAAGAGATAAGCAAGTGCTCAGTTCCCCTGCTCTTAATGGGGCCTTAACCAAATATTTCAAGATGAGATCATCTTGGGTTCAGGGTCGACCTTCTTAAGAGAACAAAGAAGACAGCACAGATACAGAGGCACAGAGAAGGCTGTGTGGAGTAGACACAGAAACAGTGAATCTATACAAAAGGGGCTTTGAGCTACAGCCACAGAAGCCAGAAAAGAGGCCTAGGGCACTTTACCCCTGTGAGATTCTGGCGAGAGTACATTTATTTGAGGCATTATCTTAACAGCTTAGATACTGAACATCTTTGCATATATAGATTTTTTTCCATATTTTGTATTATTTTCTTTGGTATATGCCAAAATCACAAGTTAGTAATTAAAGAGTCAATTCAGTGGAAGTTTAAGAAACATTGGTAGAATTCTAATTTTTGGTTGTAGAAGAATGAACTGATACTCTTGCAGGTATCAATATAAGATGTAGCTTTGAAAAATATGTGAAGGCTGGAATATGATCAAAGTCAGGAATATCCAAGTTAGTTTCAACTTTAATTGAAAGGCTAAAACTTTTATGCAGGAAAGATATAATTTCATGCTGTTGTGTGTGGTGACTAAGGAGATTCCCTAGAGTATAAATATAAAACTGAGCTCTTAGCAGCTGGAAGTGGCAGGAAAACGGGATCTGGGCTGGCGAAAGACCTAGATGTTTACAGAAGGAATTCTAGAAGCAACAGTGCTGTGCAAGCAGTGCAGACTCTTAACAGAATACAAATTACCCAAATCCCAGCTGCTGGCTAAATCCAACGTTCAGAGGGACCCTAGAGAGCATGTGCAAAAGTACACGGAAGCTAATGATGTCGGCTAGGACAGGTGACTCTCCAGATCTGCACAGCTCAAATGACAGAAACCTAAGCGAAGGTTTACTATCTTCGAGTATGAATGAGTCTGAGGCTAGCAAATTAACTTGAAATTTCAGGTGTAAATCCTGAACATCAGGAGAGGTAAAAGAGAGTGGCCCCCCATATCTGGGCATACATAGTCCAAAGTACTGGCTAATAACCGTTATCACACAGTACAAAGGGACTATGGGGAAAAGATGCAGATCCTGAATGAAAGGCTGGATGGGATGTAGCCCATGGTGTCAGCATGAGGAAGACAGTTTATAGATTAGTCCAAAAGGCTTAGCAGGTTACTAGACCAAAAAGCAAAGACTCATCGACAAAAGATAGCCCATAGTTCATTTTGCAAATTTAATGACATTCAGGACCAGGTAAAACAGGCAAGGAGAAGCTCCCAGCACACTGTTTTAGAGAACTTCCTGAAACTGTATACTACCTTGTATGTGAATTGGAAAAAGCAAAACAAACACACACAAACACACACAATTTAAGATTTATCTTTAAAAAATAAAAATAAAGTCTTTGAGACTTTAATAGCTAAGGATTTCTTAGATGAGATAAAAAAAAAAGAGGCACATTTGTGTAACATCAATGTAAATGTGACTGCATTCAGTATCCAAAGAAAATACTCAGCAATAAGAAAAGTACAATTAGAAACAGTGAGCAGTGGGCACTTCACAAATAACCACTGAAGCACTGGTGTGTGGCCAGCACTCCAACAGATGACCCCACACCCACACATATATCAGCATACGACACGGACTTAGTGGGTTATATTTAAAAAGAAACAGACAAGAAAAGAGAACACGAGATTGGTAGGGTACGTGGGGGTCCAGATCAGTTAGAAAGGGAAATGGGAAGAGTATGACCACATGTCATTGTGAACACTACGAAGCTCTCAAAGAGTACATTTTAAAGAAGAGAATTAGTTAAGGGACAGTGAACTACAGACTAGGATGTCAGAGGCACAGTGAGCGGCACGCCCTCCAGAGAATGGACATCATGAGGAAGTCAGCACAGCCCAGTAGAGCTCACACTGGTTCAGGGATGTAACACTGAAACAGAATCAGTGTGTGTGCACTTACCACTCTACAGCAAGGGAAGTGGGAGCGGTCTGTACACACTCTTACATATGTTTATAAATCTCATTATTCATAATAGTGCCAAACTTTTAACAACACAAATGTCCATCATGTAAACCAAGTAACAATTTCTGGCATATAGCCATACAATGGACTAGTACTCAGCAGCTAAAAAGAACCAAGTGTCAACTTGCAAGACATGGCTGAACCTGAGTATTACGATGGGTAGGTGTGAAGCCAAAGCTGTGGAATTTCATTTACACAAAACTAGGCACCGTCAGCACCACAAAGGATCCCACAGCTGTGTAGAGCCAGGGAGGAATGAAGAGCTGCTGCGAAGAGGCATAAGCACATTTTTCATAACAGTGGAAGCAGCTGGTACACAGCTGTAGACCTGTAAAAGAGGAATCAGACTGTACGACTAAAATCAACACATTTTTCTATATGTAAATGATTTCCCAGCAGTCTTAATTAAAAGATGCTGTGAGTTTAATATTATTTTCCAGAAGGAGTTCTTGTTTTCTCAGATATTCCAATTAAAAAACTTGGCTTATACTTTTAAAAAAAGGATACTACTATATATAGTTGTTTTTCTAATATCTATTTTTGAAAGTTAAGTATTTTTAAATTACATTTTTGTATTTCATTTGTGTCTGTGTGTATGTGTGTGTGTGTGTGTGTGTGTGTGTGTGTGGGCACATGTGTATGTGTGGAGGGCAGAGGACAGGAGATGGCTTTCCTTCCACTATGTGGGTCCTGAGGGTTAAACTTAGGCTGTCAGTCTTGGTGGCGAATGTCTTTACGCAGTAAGCCACCTCATCATTCCTAAATTGTTTTGTTGCTGTGACCAAAATCAGGAAGTAGAATTTTTTATACCCTAAAATATGCCAAGTGATTATTAAAACATAATCACAATTAGCAAAGCAATTTATTGTATTACTAATATATTTAACCCATATAGCCTTAAATGAGTATTTATATGACACTTTATTTTAAAATAAAACCCAAATTCCCTTTTAGCTCAAAACAATCTGAAGTTTTAGATGGCTCAGGCTGCTTGTGCAAAGGTAAGGGCAGAAACAAAGCTATTCATCATTGTCTTATGAAAACCAACTACTGTCCATAGGCCCATGGGTCACACCGCACACTAAACCCATTACAGAGATCGGCTTTCAAACACCATGCAACTCACTATTATGGTTTAAAATCAAGACCAGCCAGGGGTGGTAGCTTGCCTATAATCCAAGCACCCAGGATATACAACAGAGGCATCAGGAGTTCCAGGAGCCAATCTGCATAGTAAATTCAAGGCTAGCTTGGGGTACATGAGACCCTGTCTCAAAATTTAAAAAAAAAAAAAAAAGAAAGTGAACAACAATAACAAAAGATTTCCAAAACACAAATGTGCCAGGTCCTTCTGATATACTACACACAATGCCTATATCAATGTATACTACAAGCCAGTCCATAAATATCAATTTCCTTCCCTTATTTATCCCAATGTCTCCTAAATAGGACACTGTACTGGCTGGTTTTGTGTGTCAACTTGTCACAAGCTAGAGTTATCACAGAGAAAGGAGCTTGAGTTGAGGAAATGTCTCCATGAGATCCAGCTATAAGGCATTTTCTCAATTTGTGATCAAGGGGGTCGGGGAAGAGCCCATTGTGGGTGTCACCATCCCTGGGCTGGTTGTCTTGGGTTCTATAAGAAAGCAGGCTGAGCAAGCCAGGGGAAGCAAGCCAATAAGTAACATCCCTCCATGGTCTCTGCANCAGCTCCTGCTTCCTGACCTGCTTGAGTTCCAGTCCTGACTTCCTTTGGTGATGAACAGCAACATGGTGTAAGCTGAATAAACCCTTTCCTCCTTGACTTGCTTCTTGGTCATGATGTTTGTGCGGGAATAGAAACCCTGACTAAGACAGACACATATCCCCTAGTGTCAAAGTAGGTGGCTTTTTTTTTTTAGCTGTTTTGAATTAGAAGAATCTTTTACATTTGATATTCCATAGTGTTTCTTTCTCTTGCTGGCAAGATGGCAAAGGCACCTACAGCCATGATTGATGACCTGAATTCAATCCCTGGAATTGACATGATGGGAGAAGAAGGCTGAGGTTCTCTTACATATACAGTCATACACACATACAGTCATACATACATACAGTCATACACATGGAAACCCCACCCTCAAGCAACCTACCAACCCTTCAACCAGAGCTGCTATATGAGAATTTAGGCAACATAAGAAAGCACTGAATGTCAAAAAGGGTAACAGTGGAATTATTCAACATAATGTGGGTACTATAACTAATCTAATGTCATTGGGGAAAATAATCCATAGCACTGCTAATTTTCCTGCCACAAAGAAATGCAATCCACATTAAAATAAAAAACAAAGTTTTCCCTCAAATATTTGATCTTCAAATAATTCCAAATAGCAAACTACCATTAAAGTTCTTGGTGCATTGTAACCACTTCCCACACAGACCTTTTCTGTAAATTCTTTTTTTATTTTATTTTATTAGATATTTTCTTCATTTACATTTCAAATGCTATCCTGAATGTCCCCTATAACCTCCCCCCCCACTGCTCCCCTGCCCACCCACTCCCACTTCTTGGCCCTGGCATTCCCCTGTATGGGGCATATAAAGTTTGCAAGACCAAGAGGCAGCTCTACCCAACAATGGCTGACTAGGCCATCTTCTGCTATATATACAGCTAGAGACGCAAGCTCTGGGGGTACTGATTTGTTCATATTGTGTTTCACCTATAGGGTTGCAGACCCCTTCAGTTCCTTGGGTAATTTCTCTAGCTCCTCCATTGGGGTCTCTGTTCTATCCTATAGATGACTGTGGGCATCCACTTCTGTATTTGCCAGGCATTGGCATAGCCTCACAGAGA
>NC_034611.1:1519912-1524749 GCF_900095145.1 Mus pahari | reverse complement strand
AGACTTGAGCTTTGTACAAGGAGATAAGAATGGATCAATTCGTATTCTTCTGCATGCTAACAGCCAGTTGTGCCAGCACCACTTGTTGAAAATGCTGTCTTTTTTCCACTGGATGGTTTTCGCTCCTTTGTCAAAGATCAGGTAACCATAGGTGTGTGGGTTCATTTCTGGGTCTTCAATTCTGTTCCATTGATCTGTCTGTCTGTAAATTCTTTAACTGACAAAGCTTTTAATAGATTACCAGTCAGTAAAGGAAGGTTTTTTGGTTTTTTTGTTTGTTTGTTTTTGTTTTTGTTTTTTTGTTTTTTGGTTTTTCAAGACAGGGTTTCTCTGTATAGCCCTGGCTGTCCTGGAACCAGGCTGGCCTCGAACTCAGAAATCTGCCTGTTGAGTTGAAGTATCTTCTAACAAATGATTCTGCTTAGGGGAGAAACATGGTGACAGCCATTTTGCTCCTGCACCATCATCACTTACTTCAGGTGGAGCATCTTTGCCTTTAGCGGTCTAAAACACTGTGTCTTTATGATTTTTTTCTTAAATATTTTTATTATTTAAATGTATTTTATACATCAAACATATTAATAATATTGGATATTTTGACAATCAAATGATACATAAAAATTGTTCAACTTTTATATTCATATCCCTTTATACCCTAAAAGTATCATTAATGAACATTTAATACTACATTAATACATTTAATGTTGAATTCTAAATTGTTTCAAAACATACAAAATATTCTTTAGAAGTTAAGCATAGTAAAAGAGCATAAAATATTAAAAATGAATCATCAATATAGCCAAAAGCCCTTATATGATACCACCTGACATAGTGAGAGAGTATTTGAGGCATTCTATATCTGTGTACATTGTCTAACAATAAATTTACTCAAAAAAGATTATCAGTGTTTCTAGGAGAGAAATTATTTTATCAGTAAATATATTTTTAAAATTTCAAAATAGCAAAAACTCTTTGAAGTTAAACACTAAGAAAATACTAATTTTAAGCACAGTGAGGAAAAGTATAAGTAATATTTCCATGATATTTGTAGAACATGGTTTTAATATTTTCAACTGTTAATATTCAACAGAGTAACTATTTTAAGATATATTTCATTGTTATGTCTCCCTTTTCATTTCTGACTTTATTAATTTGGATACTATCTCTGTGCCCTCTAGTTAATCTGACTAAGGGTTTATCTGTCTTGTTGATTTTCTCAAAGAACCAGCTCCTGGTTTTGTTGATTCTTTGTATAGTTCTTTNTGTTTCNANTTGGTTGATTTCAGCCCTGAGTTTGATTATTTACTGCTATCTACTCCTCTTGGGTGAATTTGCTTCTTTTTGTTCTAGAGCTTTCAGGTGTGCTGTCAAGCTGTTAGTATAAGCTCTCTTCAGTTTCCTTTTGGAGGCACTTGGAGCTATGAGTTTTCCTCTTACCACTGCTTTCATTGTGCCCCATAAGTTTTGGTATGATGTGTCTCCATTTTCATTAAATTCTAAAAAGCCTTTTTTTTTCTTCCTTGAGCAAGTTATCATTGAGTAGAGCATTGTTCAGCTTCTCTGTGTATGTGGGCTTTCTGTTGTTTTTGTTGGTATTTAAGACCACCCTTAGTCTGTGGTGATCTGATAGGGTTCACGGGATTATTTCAGTCTTCTTTTATCTGTGAAGGCCTATTTTGTGATCAGTTATATGGTCAGTTTTGGAGAAGGTACCAGGAGGTGCTGAGAAGAAGATATATTCTTTTGCTTTAGGATAAAATGTTCCATAAATATCTGTTAGATTTCACTGTGTCTGCTCAGCTTCTGTTTCCATGATCTGTCCATTGCTGAGAGTGAGGTGTTGAAGTCTCCCAATATTATTGTGTTGGGTGCCATGTGTGCTTTGAGCTTTAGTAAAGTTTCTTTTACAAATGTGGGTACCCTTGCTTTTGGACCATAGATGTTCAAAATTGAGAGTTCTTCTTGGTAGATTTTCCTTTTGACCAGTACTTGGTGTCCTTCCTTACCTTTTTTTTTTTTTTTTGATAACTTTTGGTTGAAAGATGATCTTATTTGATATTAGGATAGCTACTCTAGCTTGTTTCTTGGGACCATTTGGTTGGAAAATTGTTTTCTAACATTTTACTCTAAGATAGTGTCTGTCTTTGTCACTGAGGTGCGTTTCCTGTGTGCAAAAAAATGCTGCGTCCTGTTTATGTATCTAGTCTGTTAGTCTATGTCTTTTTTGGGGAATTGAGTCCACTGATGTTAAGAGATATTATGGAAAAGTGATTGTTACTTCCTGTATTTTTGTTGTTAGAGGTGGAATTGTTTGTATGGCTATCTTGTTTTGGGTTTGTTGAAAGATTACTTTTTTGCTTTTTCTAGGGTCTAGTTTCCCTCCTTGTGTTGGTGTTTTCCATCTATTATCCTTTGTAGGGCTGGATTTNTGGAAAGATATTGTGCAAATTTGGTTTTGTCATGGAATATCTTTGTTTCTCTCTATATGGTAATTCAAAGTTTCACTGGGTATAGTAACCTGGTATTTGTGTTCTCTTAGGATCTGTATGACATCTGCCTAGGATCTTCTGGCTTTCATAGTCTCTGATGAGAAGTCTGGTATAATTCTGATGGGTCTGCCTTTATATGTTACTTGACCTTTTTCCCTTACTGATTTTAATAGTCTTTGTTTTGTGCATTTGGTGTTTTGATCATTATGTGACTGGAAGAATGTTTTCTGGTACAGTCTATTGGAGTTCTGTAGGATTCTTGTATGTTCATGGGCATCTCTTTCTTTAGGTTCGGGAAGTTTTCTTCTATAATTTTGTTGAAGGTATTTACTGGCCCTTTAAGTTGGGAATCTTCACTATCTTCTATACCTATTATCCTTAGGTTTCTCCTTCTCGTTGTGTCCTGGATTTCCTGGATGTTTTGGGTTAGGAAGTTTTTGCATTTTGTATTTTCTTTGACTGTTTTGTCAGTGTTCTCTATGGCATCTTCTGCACCTGAGATTCTCTCTTCTATCTCTTGTATTCTGTTGGTGATGCTTGCATCTATGACTCCTGATCTCTTTCCTAGGATTTCTAAACTCCAGGGTTGTCTCCTTTTGTGATTTCTTTCTTTTTTCTATTTCCATTTTTAGATCTTGAATGGTTTTCTTCATTTCATTCGCCTGTTTGGTTGTGTTTTTCTGTAATTCTTTAAGGGATTTTTGTGTTGCCTCTTTAAGGGCTTCTACCTATTTACCTGTGCTCTCCTATATTTCTTTAAGTGAGTTATTTATGTCCTTCTTAAAGTTCTCTATCACCATCATGAGAAGTGATTTTTAGATCTGAATTTTGCTTTTCTGGTGTGATGGTGTATCTAGGACTTGCTATGGTAGGAGAGTTGGGTTCTGATGATGCCAAGTAACCTTGGTTTCTGTTGCTTATGTTCTTATGCTTGATTCCAGTCATCTGATTTCCTCTAGTGCTACCTGCCCTCAATACATCTGACTGGAGCCTGTCCTTCCTGTGATCCTGGTTGTGTCAGAACTCCTCAGAGTTCAGCTGTCTCTGTGGTCCTGAGATCCTGGATGTGTCATAGCTCCTGAGAGTCAAGCTGCCTCTGGGACCCTGAGATCCTAGTGTGAACAATCCTCTGTGATCATGTGGTCCTGGGTGTGTTAGAGTGCCTGGGAGTGGAGCTTCCTCTGGGTGTTGTGGGACTGGCTATGGAGTTTGTGCTCCATGTCTTTACATTTTTGCGTGGGAAAATTTAGTATATTATACTTTACTCTTCAAGTTTATACAAATGATCCCATTTAATAGACATACTGCAGCTCTTTAGAATAAGGTCAGTTTTGAACAATTTGTTGCCAAACTACAGTCTGCCTTGCTTGTTTCTTACCTGTGTAATTGCTACCCATCAAAGTAAGAAATTAAATACATCTAAGATAGATAACTTGCTAATGTTATTCATTTTCATTTCAAATTGAACACCAAGATTTCTTCAAAGACAAGGATTTTTCTCTACAGTCTTTTTATGTTTCAGTAAAATAAGATTATTTGGAATTCTGTAATAGAGATGATGTGTAATTCATTTTTGAAAAAAATAGTTATATGTTTGCAAACTTCTGGGGGTTTAGCCAGCATACAGTCTAACAATATCTGGCACAGTAAATCAAGTTGCATACATTGAGTTGCCCATTCAAACAATATACCTAAACATTCAGGTCATTATAGGAAGACCAAATACATACCTAATTTTGTGAGTCTTTGGGAAGAATCTGAGGTTAAGCACAGAGGTCCTCTCAGGGCGTAACTGGAAACCACAGACGCATACACTAACCCAGACCACTTTCTTACCACTCTACATTGTGACTTACATCATAGTTAAGAATCTGAACTCAGATGGAATACAGGGAAGATTGTATTGCAAAGAGAATGTGGAGAAGATGAATGGCTTTTTTCTCCATATTTTATTTGTAAAAAAAAATTGTACTTTTATTGGCCATTTAAAAATTACATATCCTATTCTTAAAAAAAACACCACCACCACCAAGAATATACTTCACTGTAAACATCCACTCTGAAGATTTTAAACAGTGGATTATTAAGTATCCTGTGTGGCGAATAGGAGAGAAGATTCTGATGCAGCCTAGCCTCTCCTCCCTACCTGTGCCCCACCACTATGCATTCTATATTACTATCACACTGTAGACCTATGTGCCCCATCATGATGCATTCTATATTACTATCACACTGTAGACCTATGTGCCCCATCACGATGCATTCTATATTACTATCACACCGTAGACCTATGTGCCCCACCACGATGCATTCTATATTACTATCACACCGTAGACCTATGTGCCCCA
>NC_034611.1:1483515-1519211 GCF_900095145.1 Mus pahari | reverse complement strand
ATGCATTCTATATTACTATCACACCGTAGACCTATGTGCCCCATCACGATGCATTCTACATTACTATCACACAGCAAAGCCTGGATCCCCAAAGTGAACCCAAAGCAACTAACTTCAAGAGAAGACAGATGAAATGTAGTTACATGAGTTTCTCTGAAAAAAGTTTCCTGTTTAAGTACAGTCTCCTTTAGCTAGAAATGGCATCACTATGGAAAACTCACATTTTTGAAAACAAACTAATATAGTTTAACTAAAAACCAATTAAGTGCTTCTCAATGTCACTCATGTAAGGAATAAACAATCTAAAGGGCTCACAAATGATATCATCCAGTGAATAGTAGCCACATAACAGAGAAGACCAAAGTGAAATTAATTATATCTAGGAAAGATTTTTGCTAAAGTGATTTCATTTTTATTTCAAATTGCATTTTCCTCATGACTCCTTTGAACTCCTTACTACTTACTGGTAAATCAGTACAAAAATGCACAGTTAGGGTAAATTCTGTAAGAAGAAGGCAACATATAAGAAAAAATAATCTACTTCAGCTCAAATACCCAGGGTTCCAACTATCTTTGCCACAATTTCCTAATAAACTGAATAACTTTGAAAGTCTGTGTGGTTTTGTAACTAAAGACTAACAAAGGCTACAACAGGAAATTCTGGAACACTATGACTTAACTACAACTTTGACTTTTTCTTTTTCAAATATGCAGGGGCTATAAATGCAGACTTGTTATATTAGACAATGTCTGGGGTTCACCAACTATTGACATAAATACTTTTCTAAAAATGTCAAACTAGTAAGAATTTCCGGGTTTTAAAAGATAATTAAAATGCACTCAAGAGAACTTAAGAGAAAAAATTTTCATTTATGAAAGAGTTTGAAAGACATTGTTTCTAAAATACCTCTTTTGGTGGTAGAGGCCTACAAGAGGCCTCAGCAGTTAAGAGCACAGATTGCTCTTGAAAAGGACCGGTGTCCAGCTCCCAGTACCCACCTGTGATCCAGTCCCAGGGGATCTGATGCCTTTGGCCTCCAAGAGCATCTGCACAAACACATGCATGCAAACACGGATGTGTGTGCACATACACTCACACACATACATACATATGCACACACACATATGCTCTCTCTCTCACACACACACATGCACGTACATACACATATACATACACACACACACTCTCACACACGTACATATATACATACACACGCAAACACTCTTTGTAAAAACCTTCAATGGGAATTCCTGAGAATGAAAGGATGATTAGGAATGGGTGTCAGTCACACTCTGCTTTATGAAATCAGTTTTGTTAAGAGCACTCACTGTATAATAATTTTATTTTATAGGCTTATACAGAAGAAAGTGAATTTAATACCTACATGTGCCTGAGCAAATTACCTTTTTGTCATTTGTAAATTTCAATTAAAGACTGGGAAATGAAAATAAAATTAAGTTAAAGCAACTTCTTTTTCCATGGACTCATCTGACTTAACTTGGCACTACAAAAGAGCTAACACATACAGCAGCTTAGTTAGGCTTAAATCGTATTGCAGTGGGCAATGGAAGGCCTAAGCCAAGCCTACACATTCGGGAGGAATGACAACTGTTCATTGTGGAATGAGATGAAAAGCTACTGACCTACAAACAAAGAAAATGAATTTATTGTTTTCAAATTCCAGAAATAAAAGTAACAGAAGAGCATATAATTTCTAACAAACTGGTCTTATATTTTCTAGCTACAGTCTAATTAAATCATATAAGAAACAAAAAAATCTGTATGTTTTCCTACCTGAGAAAATTACCAAGAAAGAAATACACTTTAAAACTCTTATCACAAAGAACCGTCTAGGGTCACATGATGATGTGTACACACATGATAGACCGGAGGCCACTCTCCAGAGACTGTATGCCTTGCGGCTGCAGGCAGTGATCCAGGAGCAGCACATCTCCCAGCAGCACACGCTCATTCCAGTGACACAGCACAGCAATGTGTAACCACCACCGTCACAGATCTGGAGACGTTTACCTTGTCCGTGAGTAAGAGTATATTACCTCAGAGCAAGCTTTTGAGACAGGTGTAAGGAGTGAGCCCAGCAATAGGGGTAGTAGACTATCATTCGGTTAAAGTGGAGATAGGATAAGATTATAGCTGCTGTCATGGCCAAGGACTAATGCATAAGGAACTCGGAAACTTCAAAGCTCAGCCAAAAGCCAGAGTGCAACATGTATTGCGTGCACAGAGCCGAGCCATCACTCGTAGACATTTATAAATGAGCAGTGGGTCTCTTTTCATCACAGTTTATTTTAATTTAACTATGCAGATTATCGGTAGAACTAAGTATTAGTCTAGTGCTTTCACTATATGAATCAAAGTCTTTTGCTTAAACAGTGATTTATTGTAATTCTTAAGGTAAATAACAAATTCTAAAATTATAACTTGAAATTAAGCATTTAAATTTCAGATGACAGAATCAATAATTAGTAACAGCTTCTTCAGCTTCATATTAATAGTGATTAAAAACACTAGCAACTACCTGGCAATAGAATTGAAAGAATCAGAAGGGATCTGTGAAGTAAAAAAAAAAAAACCAAACCAAACATGCAAAATACTCCCAACACATCATCTTCTTTCTCATTGTATAACTGACGCCGTGAAACATTTATAATACATGATATCTTCTACACAATACAGATCTAGAACATTTCTACAAGAAATTACAGAGTTTGGTCTTAAGAAGGAAGACTAAGATGGAAGGTGAAGCAGTGAAATGTGGGGAGCCAGAGTGTCCTGTGCACACGCAAGTTGCAGTCTCATCCCGTTGGTTGACAGTTACGCTTCAGTACGCGGCTTTCAAGGCAACTAGGAGTCGGCACACATAAACTTCCCTTCCCACAATTAACAATTTCTTTAAAATCTCTCATGTATATAGAGGATTGTTGGTTTCATGGAGTATTCCCCCCAAAGGGAACAAGACTAAATAGGAGAGAAGCCTCCTTCCCAAATCCATACGCATGACTCAGCTGTGTGCTGGCTTTAGGTCATCACGAGACAGCTGCTGTATGGAGGTAGCTGCTTCTCCACCCTGGCTCAGCACATGATCCAGTACAACAGATACTCAGTATACCTCCAACAGCCAGAAAGTGTTCCATACTGCTCAGCGCCATGTTTAATGCCCCCTAAGGTAACAGACTTCAAGGGTGCTGGACCTTATAAATGTACCTGTGTCATTACTAACTGCAGGATGGGAAATTCAAAACTGCTATAAAATCAAATCAATAGCAGAAAGACTCAACCATGACTGTAAAAAGGGAAAGTGATGTAAACACTAACACCAAATGTCTCCTGGAAGAATCTTGTTTGTGCAAAACAAAGTGAGAAGATGGATGTGCCAATCAAGACCAACTGGAAGACAGGACCCAAGAGGAAGGCAAGGATGGAGACATGGAAGGAAAAGGGAGGGGAAGAAAGGAAGGGAGACAGGATTGGAAAGGAAGAGGGAAGGGAAGAAAGAGAGGGAGAGGGAGGGAGAGAGAAAGAGAGACAGAGAGTATAAATGTGAATATCAATATGGCAGAAAGCCAGGCAGCAACAGAGTTCCTGGACAGAAGTAACAGAAAACAAGGCATGTGCTATGACTCTCTTTTTTCTGTCTTTTGTGTTTCTAAATAACTTACAATGTTAATGGCATGGAGGCCACATTAGCAGGCAAGAACGAGCCTTCTGATGGACAGAAATGAAGGATTTGGGGCTAATGAGTTTTATTTTCTCTTTTTGTTTTTTTCTTTAAAATCATACCTGAAAGCCTTGAATCCTTGCTAAATATTCCAGTTGTTTTGAAGGCTGTACTGAAGAACAAGGGGAAGTAGGAGAACTTCCTTTTAAACCTATGGCTTCAGCAGTAGGAGATGTTCCGTTCATAAGGAGCTCCCTGGCAACTGTGGCTGAACTAGTTGATGAGGGAGACACACTGAAGAAAGAGCTTGAAGGTTGGTTCATGTCTTTGGGTGATAAGTAGCTTAGACTTGTGCCAGAGGTCACTCTGTGGCGGCTAGCTTCCATCTCTTGATAAACATCAGGAGAAAGATGAAGAATTCCTTTTGGAGCTATGAATAAAATAAAGGTGCACTGTTAATAACATAAAATAATTAATACAGAGACACATTATAGCATTATGGAGTCACTGGCTTCCTTTGCTGTAGTGAGAAGGAAACAAGAAACTGTCCCCCGAGCCTTTTCCTGATGCCTGCAGAGGGAGTGAAGCTCCTCCACTCAGAGTCTGACACCAGTGTAAAAGTCCCATGTGGAGGAGGCTGGGAAGGCACAACATCTTCACTCCCAAATCCAGTATTTTTGTATCTCACATAATAGAAGCAACATCCCCAAATATATATCAACTGAGGCACAGAAGACAAAAGGAAGGCAGCATCAATCCCAATACCATCTTCAGAGACACAGAGCCTAATATCCAGTGGCCTACTTGTGCTTTCCTCCCCAGGGGCCACACCACAGACAACTCTGGACACTGAAGCTTTTGTTTATATTTTTTTTAAGACTGTACTTTTATTTTTATCTCCAACATAATATTTTTATTGATTATTTGGGAATTCCACACAATGCACACTGATGACATTCACCTCCTATTCCTTCTATGTCCACCCACCCACCCTTTTGCCCTCATTAAAAAAAAAAAAAGGAAGAAGAAAGAAGAAAAGACCACAGCAAGTACAGTTTGTGAGGCTCACACACTCCCTGGAGCATGGTCTGACTCCCAGTGGCCATTTCCTTAAAGAGAGCTACATTTCAGCATCTTTATTACAATTTTTAAGTACTCTTTTCAAAGGCTTCCTGTCTAGACTGTTTCTTTCTTTTGGAGTGTGTGTGTGTGTGTGGGGGGTGGTCACAGAAGCCTTCATTCTCAATTATGAGTGAGTCTGAAGTCATTGATATCACTGCAAAAGAAGCTTCCTTGCTTATAACAGCCAGTGGCAGCAGGATTACTAATCTACATGGTCCCTGGTGGCAGCACAAGTCACAGATACCAACATGGCCTCTGACAGCAGCACAGACCATGGATATCCACATGGTCTCCTGCCAAGTCCTGTATGACCATGGAGAAGGAACAGCATGACACAGTTCCTGCTGCTTGAGTGGAGTTAGCAGGGCATGGGCCTTCAGGACTGTTAACAGTTGCTAGGTGTAAAGCCTGTTTATATAATAATGTGTATAATTTACTTTATGTTCCTCCTTCAGGAGATGTTCTCCCTACCAAGGTCAATGACTCCATGACAATTAGAAGCAGCATGAGTCTGAGAAGCTAATGACCTTGGCAAAATGGTAAACACTGTGACCTTCATGGCAGCCCTTAAGGCTATGGGAAAGAACTCTGAAAACATGAGTTTAAAAATATATAAACAGATTTTTAAAAATATATATGCAAAAATATAAGGCTACAATATGAATCATACAAGGGGCTTCATGAACCTAAAAGAACAGAGGCAGCTGCACTATGAGCCAGTGTGTCATTAAGATAATAAGGAAGGCGATAAAGAGGTTTAGGGAGTGGTGCTAATAGGGCAAGATCCCACCCAGACAAGTTCATTGTTTGTGCTTACAGTGGCAGATAGATTCCTGAGTTCAAAGTCAGCCTGGGTCAGAGTGAATTTGAGTCCAGGAATGGTGGGAATGGTGATCTCAGAGCTGGATCCCACCCAGTTAGCTTACTGTCTGTGCTTATAAAGGTAGGCAAATCTCTGAATTCATTTGTCATGTTTTTTTTTTGTTTTTTTTTTTTTTAAAAATGTACTTACTGTCTTTCCTTAAGAATCAAAGGGCTAAGGTCATAAAATGCTGATTTGTGGGATAATCAACAGGGAACCTGGAGTAAATGACTGCATTGAAATGTAAAGAAAAGACTGAGCTTTATTTTCAAGAGAGAACTGCCCAGAGAAAACTGCTTGGAGAGTGAGAATTTCTTTTAGAATTGTTTTCTAGCAGGATTTATTACTTTGGTCAGAAAACCCAAGAACTTTTTCTTGCAGCTTTTCTGACTTTGGTCACAAAATCCATGAGCTATTCAGAAAGCTTTTCTTTTTTTTCTCCTAGCATGAGAGAGGTGTCTGGAGCAGAGAGCTGTCCCTAGCAGACTACAAAGCCAAGAGTTATCTGCACAGCTATCTGGAGGGTTATTTCAAGCAGACTACAGAGGTGTCAGCTTGTACTCATGATTGACTTCAAGTCATTCTTTTTCAGCTCCCAAGCACCTCTTCCTTAGGACCCTCTCTCTAAGCCAAGGCTGGTCCTTGACAGCCTCCAATGATAATATGGCCCATGGGATCGACATGACCTCTAGCAGCAGCACAGACTATAAAGGTCTTTTGAGGAGGCCCAATCCAGAAAATGAATCACTCTCCATCTTGGACATGCTGCTCTTGCTCAGAGCTAGGGCGATCAAGCAGCAGCTGGGCAGCACATGTGGGGGTTGAGTCTGCATAAGCATCAGGCTGATGCACACTACCCTGCCAGCCCTACACAGCATGGTATGCTCCCCAGTCCACAGATGTCATCTCTCACACCTGTCACTGCATCTCTAGTCCCACCTCTCTCTGTTCTGCCATCTTTCCCACCTCTTCACTGCACATTAATTCATTGAAGTGACATTGCAAACTGCAGTGTGTCTCACAGTATACTTTTTGCCTAAACAGCTTTATGTGCAAACACTTTTCACAATGAGTCATTGATCTGGTTCAAGGTTTCTGGTTTCTGAAGCAGCATAAATATTGGACCATCACTGAGACTCATCTTGGATATTCTGTTGTTACCCAGAATCAGGGTTGTTTGTAGCTGGGCAGGGCATTTGGGGTGGGGAGGTAGGATCCATGAGAGCTCCAGGCTGCTTCACACTTCTCTGCCCTTGGTGCTATAGCTACCCTGCCTGCTCACCAGGTATGATCATTATACTTGCAGTTCACAGGCAACTCCTCCATTGCTGGTGGGATTGCAAGCTTGTACAACCACTCTGGAAATCAGTCTGGTGGTTCCTCAGAAAACTGGACATAGTACTACCGGCAATACCTCTTCTGGGCATATACCCAGAAGATCTTCAAACTGGTAATAAGGACACATGCTCCACTATGTTCATAGCAGCCTTATTTATAGTAGCCAGAAGCTGGAAAGAACCCAGATGTCCCTCAATAGAGGAATGGATACAGAAACTGTGGCACATTTACACAATGGAGTACTACTCTGTTATTAAAAACAATGAATTTATGAAATTCTTAGACAAATGGATGTATCTGGAGGATATCATCCTTAGTGAGGTAACCCAATCACAAAAGAAGTCACTAGATATACACTCACTGATAAGCGGATATTAGCCCAGAAACTTAGAATACCCAAGATACATTTTGCAAAACACAAGAAAACCAAGAAGGAAGACCATCATGTGGATACTTCATTCCTCCTTAGAATAAGGAACAAAATACCCATGAAAGGATATAGATACAGAGACAAAATTTAGAGCTAAGATGAAAGGATGGACTATCCAGAGACTAACCCATCCGGGGATCCATCCCATCATCAGCCACCAAACCCAGATACTAATGAACATGCCAGCAAGATTCTGTTGAAGGGACCCTGATATAACAGCCTCTTGTGAGGCTATGCCAGTGCCTGGCAAACACAGAAGTGGATGCTCACAGTCAGCTATTAGATGGAACACAGGGTCCCCAATGGAGGAGCTAGAGAAAGTACCCAAGGAGCTGAAGGGGGCTGCAACCCTGTAGGTGGAACAACAATATGAACTAACCAGTACCCCCTGAGCTCGAGTCTCTAGCTGCATATGTAGCAGAAGATGGCCTAATCGGCCATCATTGGGAAGAGAGGCCCCTTGGTCTTGCAAACTTTATATGACCCAGCACAGGGGAAGGCCAGGGCCAAGAAGTGGGAGTGGGTGGGTAGGGGAGCAGGGGCAGGGGGAGGGTATGGGGAACTTTCAGGATAGCATTTGAAATGTAAATAAAGAAAATATCTAATAATAACAAAAAGAAACATAGCACAAATATATTTAGTTTTTTTCCTACGACTTTTAGTATAACTAGAGCCACATGGCTGTTCTCATGCTTGCTTGGGGTTCAAGAGCCTCACTAACTCGTCTCTAGGCTTTTCGTCAGAAGAATACACCTATGTAATATTGTAATGTGTTTGGAGATAAAAGGTCCATGCCTTCATAATCTCTCATTTTCCCAAGGATAGATCACTCTCTTGCTTCTACTTTGCACTGGTTCCCCATCACTTACACTACAGAGTAGGAACTCCTTCAGACGACGCAGGAAGTCTGTGTGACTCTGTATCACTCCATTCTTGCCTACCAAATTCTCTGTGGAGAGCCTATGCTGCAGACACACTATCTCTAATGTGGGAACACTCTACTAATTAAGGTCAAAGTCACCATGACTTCTTCTAGTCTTTCCCTCCCTCCCTCCCTCCCTCCCTCCCTCCTTCTTCCTCTCCCTTTCCTCCCCCCCCTCTCTCTCTCACACACACACACACACACACACACACACACACTTTCCTCTACTCCCTCACTGCTCCCAACTTCAATTCTAATTGAAGTTTTGAACATTGTTCTGATAATACTGTCTGACTTCACTGAAGCCACAGGCAGCATGTTATGGGAGAAAATGAAAAGAGATCACACATGTGTATGTGCCTCCCTATGCCCAGGAGGAAGGAGATGCAGCCAAGGGGGAGAGAACTAAGGCAGTGAACAGCATGGACATGGTCGGCCTGTAGAGTCTGCGCTGCGAAAGCCCTCCAGGAGTCCCTAACCAGCTTCTCACCACCAGGATGTAAGGAAGTGTGGGAAAAAGGTAAGTGTTCTACATCGTAATTCAAAAAGCATAAAAAAGCTTTGTGCTTTCACACAATTAAACCTGCTTAAAATAATATGTATGTATGTATGTTTGTGTGTATGTATGTATATATGTATGTGTATATATGTATGTATAAATTTTTAGTGCTCTTTTATACCTTTGTGTTTGTTTTCATGTGTTATATATTAATAAGTGTTAGTATTTTTTAATTCCAGAGAAATTTTTATTTAAAATATGTGAAGAAAAAAATGTACTGCAGAAATCTCCATAGTCAACAGAAGGCAAACCTGTTCCTTTAAAGATGTTTTAGTCCTTTTCATTTACATATTTTTACTTTTTAGAACTTCAACAGAAGTCAAAATCCAAGACTATTACATGAATTCTGTGTTTACAAAATTACACTTCTCTACTAATTTTAAAAGTATGGTATTTTGGTTATAAGAATTGTTTTTTGCTTTTGCTTTTTAATGCAGTTCCAGGATTAGGGTTAAGGAAATAGTTGAGTGGTAGAGTTCTTCCCCGTATATCCAAAGTCTGAGTGTGATCCTGAGTACCACATTAGAAACAAAAAGAGAAAACAAAACCCTACATTGCTGCACACTGAATTTGTTTCTAATTTTGATAACTTTAAACATAGCCAGGGACAGCCTTATAATTTAATCCTTGTTTACATGGACATTCCTTTCCTTGAGTACAAGAAGAATTCTAACTGAAAGGATATGCATTTAAGGTTTTTTACATTACTGAAGTGCTCTAAAAAATTGTACTAATTTCACATTCCCACAGAAATATTTGAAAGTGTCTTATTTCCCATTCTGACATTGGATATTATGCTTGAAGAATGTTGCCATTTATTAACAGTGACAGAGAGCAGTTCAGTCGTTGCCTAGGAATGAAGCAGGCAAGAGTGGCAAATTCAAAAGGGCCCAAGAGGGAATTTTGGAAGGGTGGCGTGTAGAAGTACTCACTTCACAGGCTTATAAACATGCCAAAAGGGATCAAAGTACACAAGTCACATACAGTTTACTATACTTCAATTAAAGTTATGAACAGATCTTCCAACTAGACAAGTGAAATGTTATTATTTCTCAATCTTGTTTACTATATCTATATGTATACTATTTATAACTCTTATTTAAATAACTTACATTCTATAACTGTAAATTATATACTCAAGTCAGTAAATCAAGAAACAGGGAAGGCAGGAAACGGGGGAGTGGATCTTGGAGGAATCAAAGGAGGGATGAATAACAATCAATATATATTGTACAAATTCTCAAAGAACTAGTAAAAATAAATAAATTCAAAAAAGAGAAAGGAATCAAGAAAGTTAATATTACTTCAGACTGAGGATTTTTTAATTTTGAGTTTAGACAGGACCTCTCTCCACACCCTCGGCTGGCCCCAGGGGCTGGCAAACCTCCCACCTTTGCCTACTGACCCCTGGGACTGCAGGTGTGCAGCCCCTGGCTTTTGTTACTATGAGGCAGCTCTCCAAGAGGAAGGCAATAGAGCAAGAAGGATGCCCTCATCCCTTGAAGCAACATCTCAGTGTGAATGCTTGGATAGAGTTGTGGTCTCCTGCTGCACAGTAAAGTTGCAGCTGAGCTTTGTCTGTGAATAAAGAAGATTCCTTTCTAGAGTCCGCCTAGAAGGGCAGACACGGACATGTGAATTTATATAATTGGTGGGTCAATTTCTGAGTGGTTTTCAACTTCAACATTGACAACTATAAAGATCACTCAAAATTCCGTTTTTCAGCCAGCTACTGGATGGAACACAGGGTCCCCAATGCAGGAACTAGAGAAAGTACCCAAGTACCTGAAGGGGGTTGCAACCCTGTAGGTGGAACAACAACAGGAACTAACTAGTACCCCCTGGGTTTGTGTTTCTAGCTGCATTTGTAGCAGAAGATGACCTAATCNTGGGTGGGTAGGGGAACAGAGGTGGGGGGAGGGGTATGGGAATCTTTCGGGATAGCATTTGAAATGTAAATAAAGAAAATAATAATAAAAAAAAAATTCCGTTTTTCTATGTTGTAAAATTAAGTTGCTTTTCAATAATATAATAACCTAAAATATCATCAAATAACAAATTAAGATATAAACATTTAAGGAACTTTAACTTGTCATTTAGATTTTCCCAGAAAACGATTTTATTTCCACTAGGATAAACTAAATACACTTCTTCCAAAACAAAGTCCAGCCATTTTAAACAGTCATTGTCACTGAACAGCTTTCAACTTTTCATCACTGTTTTGGATAAGCATTTTTTCATGTAACTACCCTGGGTCTGTTCCTTCACTAAGCTCAAGTTTTGCTTGTGGAGTTCCACTAAGCATCCCATTGCCGTGCTGGAGCTATGACACTCCCTTACATTCACAGTAGTGTGAAATGGCCCTGAGCCTGCTCTCCCACTGACTGCTCCCCCATGGGGCTTTCAGAGTGTGACCAAGGTACACAGCTGTGCTGTTGGTACTGAAGAGGTCAGCTCAGGACCTTTGGAAATTCCCCCAGGCACCCCTCCCCTGGAAGAGAGACATTATAGAGCAAGTAGGTACCCCTCCCCTCCTGGAAGAGGTCATGAAGCATGTAGGCACCCCTCCCCTCCAAATGGGAGGGGGGATCAACCATTGGCTACCCTCAGAGACCAATCAGTTTAAAAGTTACACTGTTCCACCAATCATATTGTGCCTAGCTGCTGATGCTCTATTCTGTTCCTGGAAACTGTATAAAAACTCACTGACCAGGCAACCCGGGTAGCCACCTTTCCTTCTGATGCAGGTTGAGCCCAGTATGCTGAATAGGAATGTCTCCCCCTCCCACCCATTTTTGAATGTTTCATTCCCAGTTTGAGAAGGGTTAAAGGTGTGGCCTTGTTAGAAAAGATTTGAGCTCATGCCAATCCCAATTAGGTTTCTTTCTTTGCCTCATGCTTGCAAATCAGATGTGAGCTCTCAGCTACTGCTCCAGAGCCTTCCTGCCAGCTGCTGCCATGCTCCCTGTCACATTGGTCCTGGTTTCCCCCTCAGAAACTGTAGGCCCCGATAAACTCTTACTTCTATAAGATGCCTTGGCTATGGTGTCTCTTTACAGCAATAGAAAGGTTAACTATAACACTGAAGGTTAGGATTTATAGTACAAATTTAGTTAGATTTTAAAAAATTAGCAAATTGAGATGGGCAATGGTGGTGCACACCTTTAATCCCAGCACTTGGGAGGCAGAGGCAGGCAGATTTCTGAGTTTGAGGCCAGCCTGGTCTACAGAGTGAGTTCCAGGACAGCCAGGGCTACACAGAGAAACCCTGTCTTAAAAAAAAAAAAAAAAAAAGAAAGAAAGAAAGAAAAAGAAAGAAAGAGAGAAAGAAAATAGCAAATTGAATGAAAAAGTAAAACCCAAGAAGCCAACAATGTGAGAGAGATTTAAAAATAATCTAACAAAAACTTTAAAACACCCATGATAAAATGCTTCAGTGAATAAATGCAAACGCACAGAAGTGAAAAACAGAGAGCCTCAGCAAATATAAAAGGTCTGAACAAAGGGGGGACAGGGTAGGTAGGCTGGTGAGCAGAGGTGGAAGGAAGCCATTAGTGTCAAGGCTCCCTGAGAAAGAACGAAGAGGGAGAGAGGTAGGCAGAGAGCAAAAGAGACGCAGAGAGAGAGAGGCAGGCAGGCAGACAGACAGACAGACACACAGACTAAAATATCCAAATAGAAAACTTAAAAACCAGCAAACAGAGCAACAGATAAGTTCTCGAGGTCAGTGGAAAAAAGAGCAGACCTGTGCCAGCTCACAGGATGGGGCTGTCACTCAATCTACCAGCTCACAGGATGGGACTGTCACTCCATCTATAGCGTATATGCTACTGACCTTCTAGTTATTCCCAGCTACCCCTTACCAGGCTGCCTAGCACTTACAGCCACGAATCCTCATTTCCTCACTAATGGGAAATTGGAGAGGGAAACGGGGAAAAATGACAGAGGGCTTTAATTAGGGAGGAGGGAGGTCAATCAGAAGAAGAGGGAGAAACAGAGGAAGAAGAGAGGGAAGAGGGAAAATGAACACTAAGGATGTCTGAAAAGCCAGAAGAACATTTTTATTTACTTAATAAAATTACATATAACACATGTACATATGTACATACATATGTACATACATATATAATAAAGTTATGTCACTTGGGCAGACAATGCTTCCCACTAAGAGAGCCACAGACTAACAGAAACTGCAGTATAGGCATGAAAAATTCCATGTCTAGTTGTTGGTCAGGGAAGTCCAAGATTTTCTCAAAATATCGTAGGTTATTGCTGTTGGCCTTGGTGGCCTCCCAGAAACTGAAGACATCATGCATTTTGGAAATAGGACTCAGAGGATCCAAGTTAAATCTGACCTGAAAGTCTTGTCCCTGAGGACTAACATTCCTAGGATCAGAAGGTGCTATATAAGATTCCAAGGGAGGGAAGCAACCAGTAGTCCTATCCAGCTGTGACCCTATGAACCGCAATACTGACTGATCAGCATGACAAGATAGCCCTAAGGGTGCACAAGTGGTACGCATACTTTGGTGGTAACCAACAGCTCTCTATTGGACTTAAAGATCATTCAATATGAGGGAAATCTACCTGGTACTGGAAACCAATATAACTGCCTGGAGCTAATGAGGTCATGGATCTTAGAGGAGAATCTACTACCACTTTACTAGACCCTAATTCCTAATTGCATCCTAAAACATATCCTTATACCCAACAGGTACGTATAACATTTACCTCTAATTGAAGAACCTTCTCTGTAACAGATGGAGACTATTACAGAAAAGCACAACTGTTCAAAACACAGAGAACAACTGATCGTAGAACGACCAGGCCCAGAGAATATTCCTACAGCACAATTCCTGCGCCTAAGGCTCAAGGACCATTGCAGAACAAGAAGCTTAAAGATTTCAAGACCCAGGGGACTAGTAAATCTACTATGAGACTATGTCTTCCAGAATGACAAAGTGGCTATCTAAACAAGACCCGAACAAAAACCTCAATAAACATGCTAAAGGGGTGGACTTCACTGGGCCCCATCCCTAGACAAGGAAACAAAGGCAAAGAGGAAGGCTGAAAGCAGGAATTTGTGTTCATGTATTTATGCATGCACATAATATAAAACAATTGAAGAGAAGGAGGCTATGATTGGAGGGGCCATGGAAGGGGCTGGAGAAAGGACATAGAAGGGGTAAGGATGTAATTATATTTAATTTAAACAAAAAGAAACATCTGGGCATAAACCCAAACAGCCTAGCTCTGATACTCTATCGCAAAATGAAGGGCATATGAGAAAAAACACTACATAGGATGTTTAGTGCTACAATGATTTTTGTAGTGTGTACTGTCTAAGTGCAAGAAAATGCTATTATAGAACACCAAATTCAATGCAACCACTGAAATGGCCACATAAATGACATCAAAGAGATACTTGAAGTAATCTGAAATTTCTAAGTTATAGTCAAGAAAAGTAAAAGAAAAGAAAAGAAACAGAAAACAAAATGGCTAAGGGTATGTCTATCGTGATGGTTTTCTCAAAAAAAAAAAAAAAAAAAAAAAAAAAACAGCTCTTGGTTTTACTGATTCTTCATATTTTTCTCTTTGTTCCTAATTTATTGATTTCAGCCCTGACTTTATTTCCTGTCCTCTACTCCTCTTGAGTGTGTTTGCTTCTTTTTGTTCTAGAGCTTTCAGGTGTGCTTTTAAGTTGCTTGTATGAGATCTCACCAATTTCTTTATGAAGGCACTTAGCACCATTTTCATCGAATCTCATATGTTTGGGCATGCTGTGCCTTCATTTTCATAGAATTCTATAAAGTCTTTAATTTCTGTATTTCTTCCCTGACCAAGTTATCATTGAGTAAAGAGTTGTTCAGTTTCCATGAATATGTGGGTTTTCTGTTGTTTTTGTTGTTAGTGAAGTCTAGCCTTAGTCTACAGTGATCTGATAGAATGCATGGAATTATTTCAATCTCCTTGTATCTGTTGAGGCCTGTTTTATGTCCAATTATATGGTCAATTTTGGAGAAAGTTCCATGAGATGCTGAGAAGGCATATTCTTTGTGTTTGGGTGAAACATTGATATGTTAGGTCCATTTTATTCATAATGTTTGTTGTTTAGTTTATTATTACTTTGTATAGTTTTTGTTTTGATGACTTGTTCTTTGTTGAGAGTGGGGTGTTCAAGTCTCATACTGTTGATGTGTGGGGTTCAATGCATGATTTAAACTTTAGTAATGTTTCTTTTATGAATGTGGCTGCCCTTGCGTTTGAGATGTCAGCTTGGTGGATTTTTCCTTTGATGAATATGAAGTATCCTTCCCTATATCTTTTGATTAATTTTAGCTGAAAGTCTATTTTATTAGATATTAGAATGGCTACTCCAGTGTGCTTGTTGGTGCTGTTTGCTTGGAAACCCTTTTTCCAGCCCTTTACTCTGAGGTAATGTCTATCACTGTTGCTGAGGTGACGATCTTGCATGCAGCCGAATGGTGCCTCCAGTTTTGCATTCCTTCTGTTAGCCTGTATCTTTTTATTGGGGAACTGAGTTCACTGATGTTGAGAGATATTAATGACCAATGACTGTTAATTCCTGTTATTTTGATGTTGGTGGTGGTACTGTGTGTGTGTGTGTTTTCTTGGGTATAGTTAGTTTCCTTAGGTTGAAGTTTTTCTTCTATTATCTCCCATAAGGTTGGATTTGTATATAGAGATTTTTAAAATTTGGTTTTGCCATAGAATATCTTTTTCTCCAACTATGGTGACTGAAAGTTTTGATATGTCTATTGGCTGACATCTGTGGTCTCTTTGAGTCTGCAAGACATCTTCCCAGGCCATTCTGGCTTTTAGAGTCTCTATTGAGAAGTCAAGTGTAATTCAGACACATCTGCCTTTATATTTGGCTTGGCCTTTTCCCCTTGCAGCTTTTAATATTTTTCCTCAAGACCACTCCTGGGCATATGCCCAAAAGATGCTCCACCTCACCACTAGGACACTTGCTTAACTATGTTCATAGCAGCTTTATTTGTAATAGCTAGAAACTGGAAACAACCTACATGTCCCTCAACTGAAAAATGGATAAGGAAAATGTTCTATTAAAAACAAAGACATCAGGAAATTTGCAGGAAAATGGATGGAACTAGAAAATATTATCTTGAACGAGGTAAGTCAGACCTTAAAAAAAAAAAGCAAATAATATGTACTCACTTATAAGTGGATATTAGCCATAAAGTACAGGATATCCATGTTACCAATCTATAAACCCAACATATTAAGTAATGAGGAGGGCCTAAGGGAGGATATCTGACTCTCAGAGGGGAAGTGAATGAAGGGAGGAAACTGGGTAAGAGAGGGGATGGGAAGGAGAACTGGGTGGGGAACAGGCATAGATTGGGGAAGAGTGGCTAGTAGAACACAAATCAACAGGAAGGCATCTCTGGGACTACCTGGGGACCTGGAATGGGGATAAGACTCTTAGCACGGGGCATATGCAGACTGATGTGGCCATTTCCTGTGGCCAGGCTGGACATCTAGTAGAGGGATGGGGACCCCAGCCCACCCACAAAACCTCCCACGCAAAATTTGATCTGCCAACAAGATGCACAGGGATAAAGATAGAGCAGAGGTTAAAGGAACAGTCAACCAATAATTGGCCCAATTTGAGACCCATCTCTTGGGAGAGAGCCAACCCCTGATGCCATTAATGATACTCTACTATCCTTGCAGACAAGAACCTAGCAAAACTGTTTTCTGAGAGGCTTCATCCAGCAACTGATAGAAAAAGATTCATCGATCCACAGTCAAACAATAGGCAGAGCTCCATGAGTCTTGTGGAAGAGTGGAGGGAAGGATCGAGGAAGCAGAAGAATATCACAAGAACATGACAAGAAGACCTCCAAAGTAAACTAACCTGGGCCCATGGGGCCTCACAGACTGAACCACCAACCAAGAGCATGTGGGGTGGACATCAGTCCCCTACACATTTGTAGCAGATGTGCAGCTTGGTCTTCAAGTGGGAACAACTGGAGTGGAGGCTGTCTCTGATTCTGTGGGATACCTTTGGATTCCTTTCCCCCTAACTGGCAACTTGATGGGGTGGGGGATAGGATGAGAAGGACAAGACACTGAAGACGCTGGGAGAAGGGAAGCAAGGCTGAGATCAGGATGTAATAATAAATACATGAATTTATAATGAATAAATTAATGTTAAAAGAAAAACCCAGCATACTTAGGCTTTAATGTATACTGAAATTAAATAAAAAATATAAATATACCAATTAAAAAGATTGGCATTTTATCCTTGAAAATATGGCCATAAGAAGCTCATGTCAAAAATAATGATATAGGTAAGTTATAAATAAAAGAATGTGAGAAATAGATAAACCATGTAAGCACTGATTAAAACAAAGTCAAAAAATCTATGTATGGGTCCACTCTTCCCATACAGCCATAAAGAATACATTCTTAACAATCTGGAGACTAAGGGAATCTGGCAAACAAAAACAATTTCTCTCTGAAATGAATAATATAGATGGTGTTTCTCTCAGCTCCTGGGAAGCAACTTCTAAAGTGCCCTCAAATTTCCTACATAAAAGAGAGTCTGTTATTCCTGGTGGGTATGATGGCCCACACAAAAGTTTATGCTTTTTAAAAGTCAGATGACTAAACCTGTGGTTAGTGGAGGATGAAAGAGGAGAATAATGGGGATTGGTGGGGATCCTGGGCATCATGTTAGAAAGACCAGGCACACCATTAAGAAGTTGGGGTTTTGAACTACAAGATTAGCCTCACCTGCAAGGGCTTAAGGTCAGTATCAGTCCAATCATGCCAACATAGTAAAGCCCCAGGAAACTATGGGCAGCTCTGGAAGTTGGGTAGGATTGTTTCTTATACACTGTAGTATATTTCCTATAGACTCAGTTACAGATGTGTCAATTCCAGGATGGGAACACCTCAAGAGTCACACCTTCAGCCCTTCTAAGCTTTAGGCAGTGTCTTTCTTCTTTTGGCCTCCAAGCCACAAAGTGCTCTTCTTTCCCAGACACCAAGATGGCTTAGACAATGCAGTTCCTCAGCCTCCCAGCAAGGAACATAACAACATCCTCTAGAAGGAGCCGACTGCCACAATTTCTCAGTTATCTTTGCTCCAAGCTGTAAAAGCCAAATTCCTGATATATGAAGCCAAGCTGTTGGAAGATTCCTTCCACACAGCTGTAACCCATAAAGTCATAGTCTATACAGGCAGAGCAGGCTGAGAATACTTAAGCACCACTTTCTTCCCCATACAAGGGAAGTCCCACATCAGAAAATAAAAACCAAGAGTATCAGAAACTACCTTCTGTACCTGGCAACTTGATCATAAGCAGAATCATCATCAAGAAGTGGGTCACTACATCAGATTTTCATCATGGAGCAGTGGCTTCATTATTGTGTCCAAGGAGAGAGGCAGTCCTTAAGAGAGAGTACTGAAGCTCTCCAAAACAAAGTGACTTTATTTGCTACAGGATGTGAGAAAATTCAAGCTACCGGGCACTCTTGAAAACACTGACAACTTTGATTATAAGCAGTTCGTGGAAGTTTGGGGTTTCTTAAAGCTAGCCCATCATCGCCTCGCTTGTCAGAAAGAACCATAAAAAGACAGACTCAAGAAGGGTCCCTTTGAGACAGAGGCCCACAACTGGACACTGTGCAGAAGGTGAGGCACTTTGGAGATCTCAGTCCTGAATGCCTTCATCTAACCTAAAGTTTGTTCTGCCTTCAGAGTGCTCTGGAACTAAAATCTTGAAGAATTTTCATCAAAGACTAGAGACTTTATCCAGCAATTGATGGGAGCAGATGCAGAATCCTACAGCCAAATGTTAGGTGGGAGTTTGGGGAGTCGTGCAGAGGGGGAGTAAGGATCGGAGGAACCACAGTGGTCAGGGACACCCTGAGAACATGAGAACACAGTACAAAGGATCCACAGACTGGGACTCATGGGGACTTGTGGGCCTGGGTATCAGAGAGAGGGGAAGTGAGTGCAGGCAGGGAGACAAAGCCTCTGCCACGGCTAGGTAACTCTGACCCTCTCTGAACTGAGTCAGGTCAGGCTGGGTGGTGGCTCTTAGGGAGAGAAGCTCTCTTCCCAAGTGTTACAGCTCTTGGAACAAAAAGCTCAGACAAAGGAATGGTTCTCCCGTACCTTTAATTCCCTGCATGGCTCTATATACAGTTTGGGGGTGATTCAGGGTTTGACAGCAGGCACCTCTCATTGGCTTGGACTGAAGTTTGGGGAAAACCTTATTTACATGTGGGAGGGCTTGATGCTATTCCTAAGTGGCTGATAACCAAGCCTCTCCTTTGAGGGTTGTTGGGGTGGTAACTCCAACAGGAGCAAGGGTACAGGAGACATGAGAGAACTCCTTCCTTCCCATGTAAGTCAATTATCACTACTGGGTCCCGGGGTTCAAGATCTAGCCTCGACTGGAACCAGGCCGTCTGTGTGTAGCCCATTGCCCCACAGGGACTCACAGAGATCATGGAGCCTGTACGTCTGACCTAGGCCCCCTGCATGGATGTTATGATATGACACTTGTGTTCTTGTGGGAATCCTGCTGGTGTGAGTGGGGGCTGTCTCTGACTTTTTGCCTACTTGTGGGACCCTTTTTCTCTTCCTGGGTTGTCTCACTCAGCCTTGATGTGAAGTACTTTCTCTTAACAACCAAGAAACAGAAACAAAATACATGTCCCTTGTGAGATAAAAGGATAAAGAAACTGGAATGTATACCCAACAGAATACATCTCAGCCACTGTTTTAAGGAAACACTGTCATGTACTATGAATGAGGAGATTATATTAAGTAAATAAGTCTGTCACAGAAGCATAAATACTACATGCTGCCACTACAGGAATTATATAAATCACATACATCTATAGAAACATAATAGAGCAATGCTTGCTAGGGGCGAGGGAGAGCAAATGGGTCAGTGCTGGTCAGTGGGAAGGAGCTCCAGTCACACAGCATGAAAAGCTTCTAAGAATCTGCTGTATGACAGTGCGATTACCTTTAACAATAATGTAGTGTCCATTTAAAAAAAATATTAAAATGCTAGATCCTCATGTATTTTTATAAGAAAAACACAGAATTAAAACTTTTTAAATGGTTAAGAAAAAGTCTGGAACGATAGCACAACTGTGACAAAGTCTAAGCAAAGACAATATTAGAGGTACATTGCTAGACTGGGGCTGATAATTTGAACTTGAGTTAGGGTGGCATATACTCTCCTTAAATCTGATGTTTTCATCTGTAAAATGAACTAGGCTAGAAAAACCTGAATATATGTCAGCTCTAATAGCCCATGAATCATCTTAACACAACCCAGAAAGCTTGGAATAAAAAATAGTTTTGAATAGCATTCCCCTAAAAGCCAGCTGAGTGTTTCTGAAAAGGACCTATTACTGATTTTTTAAATAAATTTTAGAAAAATCAAGTAATGCAGACATCTGTCCCACTGATGTAATAATAGTTAAACAAACACTTCACGTAGTTTCTCAGTCAGTTAGTGTTTTTACATGATCCACCCAAATATAAATGAGCTATTTGAAACAATAGTTTGGACATTTTCCATATTTTAAAACATCCTAAGTGGTTTAAGAAAGATTCTGGTACATGATATATAAAGCATTCTTTTAAAACACGAATACCTAACTTCAGTGGAATTTAAAAAACGTTTTTCCCCTCCATTATCAGTATGTAGTATATCTAGAAGTAAATACGTCATCTGGTAGCAAATGCAAAGACTTTGAGATGAGAAGACACAATTTCAAGTCATCACTATGCTCTCTGGAAACAAGTTACCACGCCTCAGTTTTCCTGTTTGTATGATGAGAAGCTGCGCATTCTCCAAACGTTTCACAGTCAGGACTCCTGGTGCTGTCCTATTATATGCACAGGGACAAAGTGACCTCCTCTAGATGCCCTGTAGGCCTATGATGGTTTTGTCTTCCAATCCTTCACTGAGTAGTAGTGGTAACCATAGAAACCCTTGTCTTTCTCATACTCTTGTGGAGATGATTTTACCTTCTCCATATTCAGTGTGATTCAGCCTGTGCATAAGCCAGTTAGCCCTTGTTATGTTGAAATACTCCTTCTGTGCCCAATTTTTCAAAGTTATTATCATAATGTTCATTTTTATTATATTTTCTGGTTTTAATAAGATGACTATACAACTCTCAGTCACAATATTAACATATTTATTGATTTGCATACATTGAACCACTCTTCCATCTTTGGATGAATCCTACTTAATCATGGCTTATCTCCTTTTCTTGTGTGCTCTTGAATTCAATCAATCAATATGTTGATAATTTCTACATATCTGTTGGGATATTGTGAACTGTTTTTGTTTGCTGTGATCTTTAGTTTGTTATTAAGATAATGAACTAGTTTGGAAGGGTATTTCCCCTGCTTCAATGAATTTAATTGTAGTCTTCTTTTGTATATGTTAAATATGATCACTGGTAAGGACAAGCACTTCTGTTAATATCTTAATCTCTCTGATGGTGATTCCCATTTCTGTTCCTCAGGCTCATCTTTAAGCTGTGGTAGCTCTCTGAACTGTTGAAGTCTGCATCTTTGGTTCTCTTCTCCTCTCTATCCATACTCTACTGCTGAGTTCTACATCTGCACAGGAAGGTGGCTACTCTTTGATTTCCAGTATAGGATTCCCTTGAGCACTCAGTGCAGGGCTGATCTGGTGGGATGAATTCCCTCTGACTTTGTTTTATCTTCCCACCTTTGTTCCTGAAGGGTATATTTATTTGATGAGATGTTAATAGTTGGCATTTTTTTCTCTCCAGATTTTTTATTTTCCTGTTTCTTCTAGGCCTGCAGGTATGTGGTGTTTGTGTATTCTTTTGCAGGCCATCACACCATCTCCGCTATCTTAAACATCTCATGTCCCCACCCTGGTACTTGTACATGGGGTAGGCCTCTTACCTCAACTAATGTTATAGAATGCTTTTCATAGTGATACACGCTATGTGTCACTTATGACAATGTGCCTAAGTTGCTGATGGGCACACTGCCTTGGCTTTGTTTCCAACGGGGTGTAAAGTCCATGTTGTTTCTTTAACTACAATCAACACTGCTTTCCATCAGCATCTTGATGGCCTAAGCCCTAGGGGATGCAGTGACAAACTACCAGCTGGATATAGTTAAGGTGGATTTGATGGTTATACTGGGTATAGTGTCCCAACTGCAGGCTGTAACAATCAGTTTCCAAAGGCTGTGTGAAGTCCAGGCCACCCAGCAGGTCTAGATGGGCATGACACAGCAACAAATCTATGTATATGCATAAATATGTGAAAGAGTCTGCAGGATCTAACACATTATATGAAAAGGGAAAATATTTAACAATAGATCTGGGGAGCCAGAAGATTAAATATTTACATTTGTATATATGTATGTGTATGTGTGTATATATATATATGTGTGTATAGTGAGAGAGAGAGGGAGAGAGGGAGAGAGAGAGAGAGAGAGAGAGAGAGAGAGACAATATATAACCTAGAATGAGCTACTTGGAAGTCAGGACAGAACCTTTGCTAATGAGGTCAAGAGCAGGAGAAACCCACCACACGCTGT
The DNA here is from genome assembly GCF_900095145.1 of Mus pahari. Classification (NCBI taxonomy): domain Eukaryota; kingdom Metazoa; phylum Chordata; class Mammalia; order Rodentia; family Muridae; genus Mus; species Mus pahari. The sequence continues at coordinate 1,496,683 of NC_034611.1, read as the reverse complement.
GTTTCTTAAATTTTAAATTTTCCTTATTTAAAATATGGGCTCATTTGTTTTTGTCACTGTATACAAATGTAGACATATCTGGGAAGAAGGAATCTCCTAATCGAGGAGATACCTCAGTAGGATTCACCTGAGGCCATGTCTGTGGGCCATTTTCATAGCTGATTGGTGTGAGTGGTTCCATCCCTGAAAAAGCGGCCCTGGGAATTATAAAAGAGGTAGCTGAATGTGAACCGAGCTTCCTTCTATAGTTCCTGCCTCCACTTCCACTTGGGTTCCTGTAACTTTAATTTTTTCAAAGTCTACTTTTAATGATAGTTCTTAAACACTTTAACTTCCCTTCTAGCTCACCACCCACCAGAGGTAGCAGAAAAGAAAGTGGACCTCTTAAGTGGTTCTTTGGAGCAAATCCTATCTGTGTTATCAGGAAATGAACAGTTCTTCAGTTCACAGGAGTCACTCACAAACACTTCACAGGTATATCAGTACTTCATTCTGGTAGTGTTAGGATAGCAGCAGAGGCAGCCTCGCCTCAGAGCGAGTCAGCAGGAGGGACCAGGGTCAAAAGGAATGCCAGGAAAGGTCTCTGCTGGACCTCTTCCCAGTGAGGACATCAGCAAAGACTTAAGACCAACAAGCTGTGTAGTCAGCTCTATAAACAAGCCAAGCTCAGCCTCTGTCACTGTCCTTCGAGCCCTTTTTATACTCCCTTGAAACATCCTGTATCTTCCACAGGTCTCACCTCAGCACGAGCCTGTATCAGCTGACATCACTCTGCCAATCAGCCGGAGTCCTTGGAAGTGGCAAGAAACCGCAGCATACCTCCAGAAGGTTTTTTGCTGTGTTTCTCTCTATGGAGTTCCAACAAGTGGAGCTCAACTAACCAATACATGCATGTCATTAACAAGAATCCTTCATCACGTGTCCTTTCACATGTTTGCTTTAGCAAAACATCCTTTCACCTTCTCTGCTTCAGGAAATCACTCTTTCACATGTTTGCCCCAGCAAAACACCATCCAACACAACTGACTTTCCAAAGAACACTTAAGTTTCCACTTCAAGTTCCTGCTCGGACTTCCCTCAATGATGGACTGTGAACAGGATGTGTGAACCCTTTCCAATCAGGTTTGGTCACAATGATTTACGGCAACAAAAGAAATCTAACTATTGCTGAGATGGATCTGCCGATGTTGTTTGGGGGGGGGGGGAGAATGTAAAAGTGTTTGGAACTTTGGGACAGAAAAGCCATTTGAGTGCTCAAAACTTAATGGATAGTTTGGTGGGAGCTTGAAGGATAAAACTGTTAAGAGAAATGTAGATGTTGGAGGCCTGACTTGTAAAGCTTCAGAGGGAAGCAAAGACTTATCAATCAGAGCCACTCATGTATTATATCTGATTTGGCAATCTGTGGTTTGGGGTTGACTGGGGCTGAAAAATCAGCTGTGATTAACAAGAGACCAACATTATTGAGGCAAAAATGTCTGTCAATTATTTCCTTAGGGACAACAGGACCACAAGCTGTGGTCAAGCAGAGGACCAAGAATGCATCTCAAATTGGAAGCAGAATCTGGGAATGTCTAAGAGTCTCTCAGGTGGTACTGGGTTTGAGGCATAAAAGGGCCATGGAGAACAGCTGAGGGTGGCACTGTGTAAGCCCAGATGGCACGGGTGGAGAACCAGCTTCAGTTGCCCGGGAGACCCCAGAATGATGGAGATGCCAGGACTTTGGAAGGAATGTCATCAACAGCAGCAGCTATAAAACAGAGCTAATTTGAGCCTATGAGATAAGCTGAGTGTGCCAGAATTGGAGAGGTGGAGCTACCCAAGCCCTCTGGAGCCCAGAAGACCAGGAATGATTATCAGACTTTGAATACTGGGTTTTTTACATTGTTAAATTTTGGTTTTGCTTTGATCCGATTATAACTGTGCTCTGGCCAGGTAGTTCTGGATTCCAGAAGGAAACTGAAAAGTACCCAGTAAACTATATTCCTACACTGCTTTTGCTTCTGTTCCTACCTCAAGCTCCCGTCATGGGTTCTTTCAATGATGGACTAAAATCTGTATGTTAGATAAACCCTTTTTAACCCAAGTGGGCTTTTGTGAGTGTTTTTATCATAGCAAAGAAAAATCAAACTATGACATGGGAATAGGGAAGGAACTTAAAGGAAGGGAATGAGGAGAGATTTGATCAAAATACATTAATACATCATGTGTGAACTCTCCAACAATTAACTTAAAAAAATAGTACCAGAAGTCCTAGTCAGACTTCAGTAAAGAAAGAAAAAGCAATGAAGCTAAAAAGGAAATGCAAAGTGCTGTACTTCTAAACAGTAAAACTTTACATTAAAAAGAAAAACAGATACCAGAAAGACTATGAAAATGAAAGAGGAAAGCCGAGATGCTAAATACAGCGTACAGCACACGAGAGACTGGCAGTCTGTCCAACATGGACGGACCAGGATGATGTGGCCTGCTGGCTTCAAAATGTACTGGGTTTAATGCAACTTGTATAGGACACAATTGATATTGGTAGCTCGTTAAGCCAGTGAAAGGCAGGTCAGAACTTGATCCTGTCCCAATAGACCATTATGGGTCATCTATGACAAGCTAAGAAGATCCACACACTTAACAAGAAACTTTAAAAGAGGTTAAATGAAAATGTAATAAAATGCTGCAAAATAATCTTTTAGTTGGGTGGATTTAGCACATTTCAGATAATACCTTTGAGCTTAGTCCAATTTTGAATTAAGCCAGAGTTCACCTTTAAGAAACAATGAACATTCTTTTAAGTAAAACTTTGTATTAATAAGAAACATGGATGTGAGTAGAAAAAAAATATTATCAATTGAACTATATCTAAATATTTTACAAAGCCTTCCCTGAGCCATCAGATCTTTAAAATGAGTCATTCAACTGTAAAACCCAGCTTTTTATGTGTCTGCCAAGCATAAAATTGCCCTATGCTAAATTTAACACAAATTTCACATTTAAGAGTAATGTGTTCCTGTTCTTCAACATAATTATGACAGCTATTCAAAAGGTAAAAAACACACTTAGAACTGTCTACCCTTCTGATAAAGTTTAGTAAATGAAGAAAGCAAGCAACATACAAAAATTTGGTCAGTATTTTAAAGGTACAGGCAGTAAAGCCAAGAAAAGAAGTTGAGGAATCAGGCTATGTAATCAAAATCACTTGTAAAATCATTTAAACTATTTCTTAGTTGTAATTGTTAGTAGTTTCTTATGACTGTAATCTTAAAAAAATTTCCACCACAAAAAATTAAATGTACATGTCCATTAACCTTTTTGTCTACTTATAGTTAAGTGCTGGTGTGCCAGATTAAAATGTCCTCCTTCCAACACTGCACTCTCTATTAATTCTAGTACATTTGGTCCCCAGTTAATTTTGTATTATTTTTCCAAATAATGATTCACTAGAAACTGAAGTAATGAAGAGTTTAGGAAAGAAAATAGTAAAGATGGCCGTTTAGTATTTTCACACAGCAACACTCCTGTTTTAGATGCTCTTCAGTGTTGCTAATTACTGTTCATAGTTAAGATTCCAGCTTTACATAGCAGTATGCATAATACTTTGCAAACACAGCATGCTTAAGGCTGGATGGCATATGCTAGTCAGTCCCGGCAGCCTGTTTCCTCATGACCCTCCAGCAATCCTGTTCACACCTGTTCCTGAAGAATGCTAAGATGGGTAAAAAATCACTTAGAGCAAGAACTTAAGTAGATGTTAATAAAAATATTACCATTAAAACTAAAATTAATTTTTAAGAATTGATTTCTTACCTGGGTGATCAATTATGAGCAGAAACTACCTTTTTCCTGCTATGTTTAAGTGTTGTCACCTGACTTTAGGTCAATCAATAGGTGCCAACCCTGTGCCGAGCTGGGCTGCCCTCAGCCACTACAGTGGCCTAGTCTGAGCTATCAGTGTTACAGGGCCTTCAGGTCTACCTCCTGACCTCTCACGGCTGGGAAGGGGCGAGAAACACTCACATGAAACCTCAGTTTTAACTGTTAGAGACTAAAGAAGATCCTAAATATTCAATCGTTTAGCTTTACAAAGGCTTCAAATACTTTTATCATTTTTTAGTTTTATGTGCAAAACAAAACCGATACGCATCCTTACACATTTCATTGTCCTCTTATGGTAACTCTTTCTATACTTGCATAGAATGTTCAATAACCCTCAGCAAATTAAAAATAAATAAATCAGGGCTGAAGCAATAGCTCAGCGGTTAAGAACACATGCTGTTCTTGCCGACTATTCAAGTTGGGTTCCTAGCAACCATATCGGTCAGTTTACCTGTAACTCATTCCCAGGGAATCTGATGTCCTATTCTGGTCTTCCCAGGCATCCACACATGAATGGCATTTTCTCACAGAAATGTACACATACCCGTAAATTAAAAAATAACCAGTCTTTTAAAAATAAGTAAACTCAACAAACAAACTCTAAGGCCAAAATATCAATTGCATGGATGCAGCATGCAGGTCATTTATAGTGTGCTCTCATACTTAAGGTGCCAGATTAGTAATTGTATGTCTTTCATATATTATGGTCACATTCTTTACAAAACTAACCAGTGGCAAATATCAAGAGTAACCCATAAATTCCTTGGCCAGAATGTTCATGCAAAAAAAAAAAAAAAAAATCTGGTAAAAAGTGTAAGAATGGAATTTCGGTCAACATAAACAGCATTATATCCTTTTTGTAAAAAAGAGAGAAGGTATAGAAATGAACACTCATTGCAAACTTACTAATAGATAGTACATGCTGAATGCTTTACATAAAACCATAATCAATTTAGTGTTCCACACATCCTCTGACCAAGTTCGTACAAGCAAATATATCGAACATCAGAGGAATAAAGCAGAAACTTGGAGAATCCTGAACTGATCCCACTTTTCCCAGGCTACATGCCTGGCCCGTGTATCACCCTGTGTATATAAAGTCCAAGGATTGATTTAAATTGTTCCCAGAAAAGTCAGCAAGGCACACTATCATCTCACTACAATACTGTTTGAAGGAGGTGATTTTTGATGATCCAAGAATTCAATTCTATGAACACGGTTTCAAAAGAATCATTTCTGATTTCCATGTACTTACATCAAATGGTGAACTGCCAGTAATAAAGGCCAAATAAACCCTTGTTATGACAGTGTGTAGACTTAAGCTTTGCAAGCATTAAATGAACCCTTGTTATGACAGTGTGTAGACTTAAGCTTTGCAAGCATTAAATGAAAAGGGGTAGAAAGGAGATGAGACCAGGCAATGCTTGGATTCAATGATTTACACTGGAAAAACAAAAGGATGCCTTTCAGGCGGGAGGGGTGCTTGGTCTTTGAGATGTTGGCAACCTAGCCTAGGACATAGTGCATGCTAGGCAAGTGCTCTTCCACTGAGCAATATTCTCATCATGTGATATTGAAGAAAAATATCTAGGGGCTGGAGAGATGGCTCAGTGGCTAAGAGCACTGGCTGCTCTCCCAGAGGACCATGGCTTGATTGTCAGCACCCACTTGGTAGCGCACAACTGTCTATAACTCCAGCACAAGGAGCAGTATCTTCACCTTGCCTTTGTGAACACCAAGAACACACCCAGTACACAGACAGATATGCAGGCAAAGACCCATACACAGAAAATGAAAATAAATACATTTTTAAAATGTCTTTTTTTAAAGAAAAATATATGTATGCACAATGAAAAAGTATTTGAGTCACAATCATTTTAAGTCAGCTGATTTTCAAGTGTCTGACTATCAGGAGGAACAAAGTTATGAAATTTCATATTTACAATCTAATACTAACTTAATAGCCTTAAAAATTCTAAGCATTCAACAAAAATAAATGTATGTGACAATGCAAACAGCATAACAACTTGTATTTGCACTATAGATAAATACAATATATAATTATATATTATATATACCGTGTGTGTGTATGTGTGTGTATGTATGTATGTATGTTTGTATATATGTATAAACGAGGTTTGGGGCTATAGGTCAGTGACAGAATACTTGTCTACTATGCACAAAGGTCTGGGCTCACAAAAGATAGGAAAAAGTTCATATTAAAATTATATAAAATTATTTTTATACCTAAGAATTTGGAACTATTAAAAAACTGATTGAGAGATAATAGATTTTTTAGACTTGTATTTTATTACTTATAATAATGTTACTTAAATAAAAAAGGCAACTTTTAAAGTATTATCCTTGTGTAGATTAATGGTACTCATCCTGAGGTGTCTTAAGGATTCAAGTATTATGTCTCAATTTTCCAGCTATTCACCAGTTTCAGTACAGCAAACATTGTTACTCCCATATTCCCTCCACAGTGCTTAGCACTGCATCTATGGGCTACACAGAAGCAGTTATGACCAGTGATGACAGCCAACTGCATAATACACACACACACACACACACACACACACACACACACACACACACATACACACGGAACTTACTGTTATTTGTTGGTTCAGGAAACCCAGGCTTTGGACCACTCCATCCTTTGTTTTCACCTGTCTGAAAGACAAGATATATTTGGTAATGAGCTAATTGTTCTGTATGAATATGGGTAATCTCATTCACCCTCACAAAATCTAATGTGGTGTTGCTACCATTCTGCCTTCTAAAGATGCAGACCAGAGTGTTCTGAGGTCATGGACCTGATAGGCAGTTAGTTCTCCTAAGGCAAGAGGTAGAAAGTAACCATACTTTAAGGGTTATTTTTTTCTTCTCTTTTTTCTTTTGCAGTTGTTTTTGTTTATATTAGGTGAAGTACCAAGTACTGAACCTTTGAATCCTGGGCCTTATGTACAAGCTAGGCAAGTGTTCTAACCGCTGTACTACACTGATGGTCCACTAATAGCATTTTATATAGAAAGGAATTAGAATCCGATGAGAAAGGACTATAGATATGATGAGTAAGTGTAAAGTGTACAACTAAGAAGAAAAGAGACAGCAGGATGAATAGCAAAGCTTAAAACAAGAATGGCCTGGGCTGAAGAAACAGCTCAGTGGCTCACGGAACCTGCTGTTCTCCCAGAAGACCGGGTCATCAAAGGGCCAGCACCTGGTACTGCACAAGGCCCTGCTCCTCATCTGACCTCTCTTCAGCATGTGACGACCACCTGCATGCCAAAGACATTCTCTGGCTCCTGTTTGTGTCAGTGTTCTTTCCTCTGCATCCACCATACAAATGACCTATATGTGAATTTACCAAACACACACACACACACACACACACACACACACACACACACACACACACACGTACAAAATAGCCATGGAGCGTCCCTTCCTCTCTTTCTGCCAAACACTGGTTTCTTTGCTTGGACGTCATCTGAACAACTCTGCTTGCCTTCTGACTGCCCTCTGTACCATCAGTCTCTCCGCCCAAATCCATTCCGCACACTTCTGAGAGGATTAGTTTTATATGCATAACTAGATTAAATTTAAGCCTTAAATGAACAATTCTTTAAGCCCTTTGCTTTGTATTAAAACAGTGACAACCGACCTCCCTTCTCTTTGTAATATGACCAGAACACCTCACCCCCAACACTTAATGGCTGAGTTCCTTGAAAGTAAAGACTAGGTTTCTGTCCACTTATGTCTGACATTTAGTGGGTATGAGTGTGATGGTTAACTTCATACGTCACGGTGTATGGACCAGCGTCCAAGTATTTGGTAAAACATTAATCAGGGTGTTTCTGAGGGCATTTGGGGTGATGTGCTCGTTTAAATTGGTAGACTTTAGGTAAAGCATATTACCCTTCACAATATGGAGGACAACATGCAATCAACTGACAATGTTGTCATCAACAACAACAACAACAATGTTGATTTCCCCGAGGAAGGAATTCTCTAGCAAACTGTCTGTGGACTAGAAGTGGAACTGCTTCCTGAGTCTTCAGCCTGCTAGGCCTTCCCACAGACTGCAGACAACCCAAGCCTCCACAATCATGTAGGCCATTATTTAACAAAAGTCTGTATGTTTACAAATGCACAAGTGCATGCACACAAAAGTGCCCATGTCCTGTTGGTTCTGTTTCGCTGGAGAATACTTGCTAATACAGTATGTATGCAAAAACAAACAAAATTCTCAAGAAAAGGAAAAGACTGAGTTTTGTTTAGATGTCTTTCATTTACAAATAAATGTCTCTAAAGACATATTTTTATAAGTCACTCATCGGTTTTATGTCAACATAAATGTACTAAATTAAAACAAGATTTACCAAAATGCAAACATGTGTTTTATGTTACAAATACTTTTTTAAAGGAGAAAAGGCATTGATTAGCCAGGCTAAAAAACAAACAAACAATTGAAAACTCTATCACATAGACAAATGAATTTTTTAATCATTGAAAAACCTGACAGCATCTTTAAGCAAAGCACCTCTAAATGTTCACCAGAAGACGTCTTGTTTCTCCCTCGAAGCATAAAGAATGTGCCCTGCAAAAACTAAGGCCATCTCTGAAACAGAGCCTGTAAGAAAGGCCTGCTCAAAGGCAAACGACTTTTCTGTTTTTAAATTGGATATTTTATTTGTTTACATTTCAAATGTTATCCCCTTTCTCAGTTCCCCCTTTCACATCCCCTATTACCCTGCTTCTATGGGGGTGCTCCCCCATCCACCTACACACTCCTGCATTCCCCTACACTAGGGCATTGAGCCTTCACAGGACCAAGGGCCTCCCCTGCCACTGATGCCAGATAAGGCCCCTTCAGCTCCTGCTTTATTGTAAATTTTTATGTAAACAAAATGCTTAACAGAAATAATTTCTACATAAGCATGAATAAGAAAACGGTAATAAAAAAGAAAATTAATTCAATTTATCTGTCACCAGCTTTCCCAAAGGGCAGAAATGATAATGTCATTATCTGCTGCAGAAGAAATAGAGGACCATGAACATGGTCTTGGGAGAAAAGTAAATGCTCTCTCAGTTTACCTTTAAATTTAAAGTAAACAAAAATTTAGTTTATAGAGAGCCTGTCTAATATAATTACTGTTCTAAAGAGCTAAGCTAAAATTTTGTTTGCAGTGTTTCCACCTGTATTCCAGAAACAAAGACTAATAATTTGTTCCTGTTCTAAAAGACACAAATACAGACAAAAGTGACTCGAAACAGTAACGTAAGCAATATTATATTGGTATGAACATCATACAAATATTTTAGTATTGCTAATCCTAAAATTATCATTACCCACTAACACTTCATCTTCCCCTTAAGTAGATGCTATTTTGTACCAACAATATCTAACATGGAGAGTACTGTCTCATAAAAATGAAACTCCAAGTCAACTCTAATAGCAGATGAAATCAGAGTAAGGTAGTCATGTCAGCATTCGGGCAAGAGGCACATAGCCACTAAGGCCCGCACTTACCTTGTCGAGCGGATCCTGAAGACTGGTGGACGCTTTATAGCCAAGCTGTAACAGCATTGCTTCAGCAGCATTTTTTTTGGCTATCTTTTTATTGGGTCCTGTTCCAGTCGCAACTTCATTGCCTACCTTGACCTATTGAGGTTAAAGAAATTCATGACAGTGTGTTAGCAAACAGGAAGTCCTTACAGTATAAAGCATTGCCCAGAACTAAAACATAGGAAGGTTAGTCCAAACAAAACAGAGAGATAAAATCTCTATACACAAGTGAAAATATACATGGGAACATATGGGACAGGGTTCTCAGACTGTGGCCGCCCCCTCAGGCCCCCTCCTCCAGGACTTTTTGCCTCCTTATATATTTTTGGTATTTTTAAACCCTATACATTTTGATTTTTTTAAGCCATATTCATTTAAACAAATAAAAAAGTAAGGTTTATATCAACATAGGGTTTGTTTCTACATTTAGTACTCTTTATTTCCAGTAATAAACTGAGAAAGCAGAATTTCATATTGCTGTCATTTAAACAGATGCTCAAAGTTTATATGAGTTTATATTTGGGCTGGGAATACTGCTCACTGTTAGAATATTTGCCTAACACATACAAGGTCCTAGGTTCAATATCCAGTATGGAAAACATTATATTAAATAGTTCCTAAAGAGAATTATTATATTAGGCTGAGTATAATAGTGTAATGAAGAAAAGGCGTCCAAGTGAGTCTAAGGACTTAGGAAATTCAACTCTCTGATATCTCCTGGCATAAGATGCTGAGCATTATTAACAACTCCCTAACCGTCAAGCTCCTCATGAACACAGCAGGAATAGCAACTATGTCATTGTTGCTTTGGAAATTAAGAAATTCTATGCCAACTACAATGCTTAATCAATCATAGCTGATTAGTGAACAGCAAACTTCCCATAACCTTTTGTAAACATAAACATAATGTGTATACACCCACATGTGTGTGTATACACACACACACACACACACACACACACACATTTTCTGAGTAAAACTGTTTTAGAAAGTCATGTCTTAGTACCTGACTTTTTTCTCATGTACTAAGAGAAACAAAATTATAAAAACTAAACTGAAAAGTGGAAAGACAAGGATCAATCTGCAAACTGACATTAAAATAGCGCTGTTCTTGCAGGGGACTGAGGTTAAGTCACTAGCATCTCAATGGCGGCTCACAACTCTGAGTCTCGCTCCCAGGGATATGGAGCCCTCTTCTGCAGGCACACATATAGTGCAGGCAAATACTTTAAACATACAAATTATAAATAAACCTTTGTTCACTTTAAGCATACAAATTATAAATAAACCTTAGCATTAAAAATACTAATAAATGGAAGAACGTGGCATGCAGATTTCAGACAACGGTGATATAATGCTTTTGGTGTCCAAAAATCCAATCTATAAATTCACCAAATTTCTTTCAAAATCTCACATGTATTTTACACTACTTGACAACCTGATTCTCAAGTTTATATAGAAAGAGACCAGTTCTGAGGAAGAGAGTAAGGCACAGTACGTCTTCTCATACCTGAACTTTTATATAGCTACCATAAGAAGGGGGCAGATAAATTTGCACATATTAAATTACTTTTGCTCTTTAAAAGAAACCTAGGGGCTGGAGAGATGGCTCAGTGGTTAAGAGCAATGACTGCTTTTCCAGAGGTCCTGAGTTCAATTCCCAGCAACCACATGGTGGTTCGCAACCATCTGTAATGAGATCTGATGCCCTCTTCTGGGGTGTCTGAAGACAGCAACAGTGTACTCACATAAAAATAAATAAATAAATCTTTGAAAAAAAAATGGCGCACGCCTTTAATCCCAGCGCTTGGGAGGCAGAGGCAAGCGAATTTCTGAGTTTGAGGTCAGCCTGGTCTACAGAGTGAGTTCCAGGACAGCTAGAGCTACACAGAGAAACCCTGTCTCAAAAAAAAAAAAAAAAAAAGATATTAATAAAAACTGGTTGTGAGCTCAGGGTCAGCTAAGCACTAGCTGCACAGACGAGAATTTGTGTTTGAGGAACTTACACAGGGCATGCACATGGGTGTGATGACACGCCTAGAATTCAAGCCTTGAAAGTGGGACAAGAAGGTATTCGCAGAGCAAGCAAGTTCTGAGCAGCCATAGTAGGCAGTTCTGGATTTGGCTGGGAGACCCTGCCTTACTGATTAAAGCAGAACACAAGCAGTCATTATTGTCCCTGTTCTAGAGTACAGGTTCCTGCCTGGCATCTGCAGTTGGGTATAATTAACCATTTATAATTTTCAGTTTTATTTAAGCTGCGATTTCTATTACTACCTTTAAGCTTTAGTAAATTAATCACTTTTAAGAAACAGGATCCACAACACAAAGGCAACAAAATAAAAACTTAAGTATGCCAGTGATATGCTAAAGGGATGTGCTGCCCAGGATTTGGGTACAGTTGCTACAGCACATGGAACTACCACACTTGACTACACCACCTACCACACTGTTCAAGTCTGTACAGTGTTGTGAGAGCTATCAATGCTCCTCATCCTGGTGAGAAAGTCCACCTGCTGGCTGCTTAGGCTTCTATGTGCTAAGCTGAGCAGCACTGCAGGAGTGGACACACTGGCAGGCCCTTGCAGGAGGGGCGTGAACTCAGTCCCTGCCCTATCAGTGCTGGCCTGACCCTGACCTCAACACAGCCCTATGAAGATGCACACCCACCCTCAGCTAAGCCTTTCCAATACCTGCTGTTTTCCCAGGGTTTGGCTTGTTCCCCAGACTCACCAGCCCTCACACTGTTCTGGAACAATCTTTCCTGAAGAGATTAAACCAACTGAGTCAAAAGCCTCCTCCACTTCTTGGGGGAGGGGTGTAAGGGAGGTTGGAGGAGGGAGTCCCAAAAGACACTCACCAAAGTAAACAGAAGCCAAAGGTCATGGACCCACAGATGCTGCCCATCCACCTGCTTTCACCTCCCACGTGTCCCTCAACAGATCACCTCTAGTGTCCATTGCTTTGTCCCCACATATAATCTCTGCATACCTGATGCCCTTTCAACCCAGGCTCCTGCCCTTGGACTTGGCTGCAATTGTTCCTATCCTGGAACCAACTGGTTATCTCTGTCTGCCAGATTGCCACATGACCTATTCTGTTCCTTTCTAAAGATGTCTTTCCTTCCTAATAGGTGTTTCCCAGACTAACCTTCCATCCTCATTCATCCCCTGCCTCACACAACTTTTCTTTCATACACAGTAATACAATAGTCTTTGAATTGTGATATAGAGTGATTCTCATTCCTTGCTAACAAACACAATGGTCACTCAAAGGGTCATTTGACTATAAAAGTCAAAACTGTATAAGGGTCATCTTCCTACACAGCTCACAGATGCTGTAATTACAAATAAAATCTTTACATGAAAATACTAATGTCTGCAGAAAGTAGCTCTCTAGTACGCTGTAGGTGGTCAGGTGGTCAGGCTATGATCTTGAACAAATCATTCTATAATTTCAGCCTTTCAAATTAACAAAATAGATCCTTGAATTCTTAAGAGCTAAGAATATAAGATCAAAACCATTACTGTAGTCTACTTAGTGAGAAGGCTAGCACAGTGTTCTTGGTCCTACTATCACACACAGGAGAATTCTTAGCTTTGTACCTTGAGGTTTCCAGCAGTGGTTCCCTATCACTACACTGTAAGTTAGCAATTCTACTAGGAGCTTGTCAGAAAGGAGAGCAACAGCTACATAGGAAGTGTTTAGGACACGGTAAATGTTTAC
>NC_034611.1:1481921-1483150 GCF_900095145.1 Mus pahari | reverse complement strand
GTAAATGTTTATGACAACAGCTACATGGGAAGGGTTTAGGACACAGTAAATGTTTATGACAACAGCCACATGGGAAGTGTTTAGGACATGGTAAATGTTTATGACAACAGCTACATGGGAAGTGTTTAGGACATGGTAAATGTTTATGACAACAGCTACATGGGAAGTGTTTAGGACACAGTAAATGTTTATGACAACAGCTACATAGGAAGTGTTTAGGACACAGTAAATGTTTATGACAACAGCTACATAGGAAGTGTTTAGGAGATAATAAATGTTTATGACAACAGCTACATAGGAAGTGTTTAGGACAGCTCCACTATTCACCAATCCCTGGTACCACACATGCACAGGAGTGCAAAACTTAGCTTACATGTGAGTGATTAATTCAAGGTTCCATGTTTGGATACTGAGATCTCTAAACACAGTTCAACACTTAGTAAACAGCTGTTGATGGTATCTATATTGTTTGAAAGCTAAGATCCTTGTGTTGGACTATAAAAAGTTGCTTTTAACCACAGAAAAATTTTAAAGTTTGAACATAATAAAGTATACCCTGGTTATTAGATTCTTCTCATGAATATTACTGTAAGAAAAAAATTGTAATTTTCAGAGCTATATACTAGGTAAGTCTGAAACAACAAAGTTAGAAGTTAGCTTTAACTTTTCTACAGAGGGAGAAAGGAATCCAGAGAGGAAAGTGAGAGGTCCCAGCTGAGTCCATTGCAGCAAAGATCTTACTTGCAGTATGGGGAACTGTTACACTATTTCCTTCCCGCCTTTCAGTATCTGGTTAAAGATTTATTTTAAGTGTGCTCATGTCTGTATTTTGTGACTCTTTCTATGTACATGACTGCAAGTGTAGGTGCCCAAGGAGAGCAGACCTCCCCCCTCTGGAGCTGAAGTCACGGGCGGCTCTGAACTGCCTGTGTGATGCTATTAAGTATTAGGAACTGAACTTGGGGCCTCTGTAGGACGAGCTCAGTCTCTTAACCACTTGGTCACTCCACAAGCCCTGGATATGGTTCATTCTTTATTTTTTTAACTTATTTTATTAGATATTTTCTTCATTTACATTTCAAATGCTATCCCGAATGTCCCCTATACCCTCCCCCCACCCTGCTCCCCTGCCCACCCACTCCCACTTCTTGGTCCTGGTGTTCCCCTGTATGGGGCATATAAAGTTTGCAAGACCAAGGGGCCTCTCTTCCCAACGATGGCTGACTAGG
>NC_034611.1:1467820-1481851 GCF_900095145.1 Mus pahari | reverse complement strand
CTTCAGTTCCTTGGGTAAATTCTCTAGCTCCTCCATTGGGGTCTCTGTGTTCTATCCTATAGATGACTGTGGGCATCCACTTCTATATTTGCCAGGCATTGGCATAGCCTCACAGAGATAGCTATATCAGTGTCCTTTCAGCAAGATCTTGCTGCATATGCAATAGTGTCTGCGTTTGGTGGCTGCTTATGGGATGGACCCCTGGGTGGGGCAATCTCTGGATAGTCCATCCTTTCGTCTTAGCTCCAAACCGTGTCTCTGCCACTTCTTTCATGGGTATTTTATTCCTCAGGGAAATGCAAATCAAAACAACCCTGAGATTTCACCTCACCTTGAATTAATCACTCACATGTAAGCTAAGTTTTGCACTCCTGTGCATGTGTGATACCAGACATTGGTGAATAGTGGAGCTGTCCTAAACACTTCCTATGTAGCTGTCGTCATAAACATTTACTGTGTCCTAAACACTTCGTATGTAGCTGTTGTCATAAACATTTACTATGTCCTAAACACTTCCTATGTAGCTGTTGTCATAAACATTTACTATGTCCTAAACACTTCCTATGTAGCTGTTGTCATAAACTAAACATTTACTATGTCCTAAACACTTCCTACATAGCTGTTGTCGTAAACATTTACTATGTCCTAAACACTTCCTATGTAGCTGTTGTCATAAACATTTACTGTGTCCTAAACACTTCCTACATAGCTGTTGTCATAAACATTTACTATGTCCTAAACACTTCCTATGTAGCTGTTGTCGTAAACATTTACAATCTCCTAAACACTTCCTATGTAGCTGTTGTCATAAACATTTACTATGTCCTAAACACTTCCTATGTAGCTGTTGTCGTAAACATTTACTGTGTCCTAAACACTTCCTATGTAGCTGTTGTCGTAAACATTTACTATGTCCTAAACACTTCCTATGTAGCTGTTGTCATAAACATTTACTATGTCCTAAACACTTCCTATGTAGCTGTTGTTGTAAACATTTACTATGTCCTAAACACTTCCTATGTAGCTGGTAGCTGTTGTCATAAACATTTACTGTGTCCTAAACACTTCCTATGTAGCTGTTGTCATAAACATTTACTGTGTCCTAAACACTTCCTATGTAGCTGTTGTCATAAACTTTTACTATGTCCTAAACACTTCCTATGTAGCTGTTGTCATAAACATTTACCATGTCCTAAACACTTCCTATGTAGCTGTTGTNGTAAACATTTACCGTGTCCTAAACACTTCCTATGTAGCTGTTGCTCTCCTTTCTGACAAGCTCCTAGTAGAATTGCTAACTTACAGTGTAGTGATAGGGAACCACTGCTGGAAACCTCAAGGTACAAAGCTAAGAATTCTCCTGTGTGTGATAGTAGGACCAAGAGCATTCAGTCATTTCATTCAGTCAGAATGGCTAAGATCAAAAGTTCAGGGGACAGTAGATGCTCGCGAGGATGTGGAGAAAGAGGAACACTCCTCCATTGCTGGTGGGATTGCAAGCTCGGACAACCACTCTGGAAATCAGTCTGGCTGTTCCTCAGAAAACTGGACATAGTACTACCAGAAGATCCAGCAATACCTCTTCTAGGTATATACCCAGAAGATCTCCCAACTGGTAATAAGAACACATGCTCCACTATGTTCATAGCTGCCCTATTTACAATAGCCAGAAGCTGGAAAGAACTCATATGTCCCTTAACAGAGGAACGAATACAGAAAATGTGGTATATTTACACAATGGAGTACTACTCAGCTATTAAAAACAATGAATTATGAAATTCTTGGGCAAATGGATGTATCTGGAGAATATCATCCTGAGTGAGGTAACCCAATCACAAAAGAAGTCACTTGATATGCACTCACTGATAAGTGGATATTAGCCCAGAAACCTAGAATATCCAAGATACAATCTCAAAAACACAAGAAAATCAAGAATAAGGAAGACCAACACGTGGAAACTTCATTCCTGGATATGTTTCTTAATAAAAACTTAGAACCCAGGTTGCTCCAAGTCTATGGCTTGAACTGACAAACACAGATGTGTCTGAACTGGCCTGAAAAGAACAAGGCCGTTTGGGTGTTAGACCTCACTCCTAGCTCATACAGAGCAACTAGCCTTCAAGTTTCTTGGCTGCACAAAAATCAGTTCCCACCATGCTCAGTTGCCCGGGCCAGGAGATCTAACTTTCCAGAGTCCCATAACCTTATGCCCTTGGCCCATGTCCATACCCGGTATCTATCCTTCTTATTTTGTTTCTAATTGCCTTTGTTTCTGGTCATAATAATGACTCACCCTGGCTGTAAAGTGCAACATGGGCAGTTAAGAGACAGACATGAATTGATAAAATGTGGTAAATAACCCATGTGAACTCCCAGGCCCTTCCGAATCTTACACTGCCCATCTAACACGGCCTTGACACTAGTCTGCTTCACCAAGCAGGGAGGTGAGTGTCCCAGAGGGATGAATGCCTCCCAGTGTAAACAGGACAAACCTTCCCAGAACCCACCTGTCTTTGCCACATTGCTGTGGCACATCACTGTGTCTCAGTCTTCTCACTGATTTCAGAAACATTTAGTATGAAGATTAAGAATACCTGCATTACAAACTCTCGACGGCGAGGCATTCCTCGTTCTGAAAGTAAAATGTAATCAGGTTCCTTTTCCTTTCTGGCCTGCTGGATTTGAGCCAGGCGGCTAATGGGGTTCATTCCTTGACCATAGTCGGGTCCAGCCTAAAAACATAATAAAAGTGTCAGAATTTTGATTGTAACCCTTATTAGGCCCTGGAAAAAGCAGTTCTCTATCACATTCCCAGCCTATCAAAACTGACTAAAAACGATAAACCAGTTATGAGAAAGATTTGTACTAGAAATCTGTAAAACGGACCCAGCATTTAGGCTTCCATGGGATTGGGCTGCAGAGATAGTAGAGATAAAGTGCTTATGCTTTAAAAACTGAGTGATCTCTTCAATGTGGGAGCTTGCTCTATACCCTGTGCTCACAAATAATGACGGAAAGAAAGAAAAGGACCAGGCAGGACGTGGTGTCAGCAGATACTAATGCGTAACTATAAAAAGATGAGTTCAGAAGACAGGTTAAAAAGTGATGGATAGATGTATGACAAGAATGCAAGGGGGAAATGACTAAACTTCGTCATTAGAGCTTGGCAAATGCAAACTACAACCATGGTGAAACCTGTTTATGTACTCACCACCTTGGAGAATCTGAGAAGCCCCAACAGGAAAGGAGGAGTACTGGATAGGTTTATACTGACTGACACAGCCAAGGTCATCAGAAAGGAAGTAACCTCAGTGAAGAAAATGCCCCTGTAAATCCAGCTCTGGGCAACCCAGTGGGGCATTTTCTTAATTAGTGATTGAAGTGGGATGCCCAGCCCAACGTGGGTGATGCCAGCCCTGGACTGAGCAAGCCATGATGAACAAGCCAGTAAGCGGCACCCCTTCATGGCTTCTGCATCAGCTCCTGACTCCAAGTTCCTGCCCTGCTTGATTTCCTGTTGAGTTTGTTGGATGATGAACTGTGATGTGAAAGTGTAAGCCAAAAAAACCCTTTCCTCCTCAAGTTGCTTTTGATCATGGTGTTTTATCACAACATTAGAAATCCCAACTAAGACTGGAGAAGAATAACAGAAGCTTGTTTGAGACAAGTGGTGGGGTGCTATGAGAGGGTGAGCACACTATCCTAAACGGAGTCATGAGTAGCCCAAAATATGAAGCACATACTAGCAAGAAGCACAGCAGAAGGGATAGAGAGGGCTAGAAAGCGTTCTCTAGAGATGTTTAAGGGAGGTATCAAGAGGATTTGATGACTGTACTGATGAAAAGAAATCTCACTGCCAGACAGTTGTTGCCAGCCACTAGAAGAACACTGTGAGAGATTAAAGATATACAACAGAACACTACATGACAAATTGTGGGCCCTGAGTTTGAGGTGCCTGTGAATTATTAAGCAATTATGTGGAACACATGATAGAGAATGCAGAAAAAACTTGGGAATCATTTCTCCAGAGACTGAACTGAACGACACTAGGTGTAAAGGGACAAAAGACTGCAAACCTCAGAGCCGGCGTGATGGCTCAGTGGAAGGTACTTGCTGCTCAAACTGGAGGGATGCCCTGAGCTCAGTCACCATGAGGGGAGAGAACAGAACTCTCCAGGTTGCTCTCCGACCTCCACATATGTGACACAACATACACATACAAACAAAAGAAGCTTTTTTAAAAGATTGTAAACCTTACAGCTGCAGTGATTGGGCTGGACATGAGAGCAACAGGGATGGTCAACTCTTGCTACAGTCCTACCGCAAGCAAAATCTGCAGATCAAATAAATTAAAAATGGTCACTTGCAGAGTATGAGTGATAAGACTACTGGAAGGGGAAGGATTAAATACAAAAAGAAGGTTAAATTAACCATACAAGAAGCCTATTTCCATGATGTTTGTACAACGTTTTTAATATTTTCAACTATTAATATTCAACAAGCAGAATAATTATTTTAAGATATATTTCATTGTTATGTCTCTCTTTTCATTTCTGATTTTATTAATTTGGATACTGTCTCTCTGCCCTCTGCTTAGTCTGGCTAAGGCTTTATCTATCTTGTTGATTTTCTCAAAGAACCAGCTCCTGGTTTTGTTGATTCTTTATATAGTTCTTTTTGTTTTTATTTGGTTAATTTCAGCCCTGAGTTTGATTATTTCCTGCTACTCCTCCTGGATATATTTGCTTCTTTTTGTTCTAGAGCTTTCAGGTGTGTTGTTAAGCTGCTAGGGTAAGCTCTCTCGAGTTTCTTCTTGGAGGCACTTAGAGCTATAAGCTTTCCTCTTAGGACTGCTTTCATTGTGTCCCGTAAGTTTTGGTATGATGCGTCTTCATTTTCATTAAATTCTAAAAAGCCTTTAATTTTTTCTTTAGTTCTTCCTTGACCAAGTTATCATTGAGTAGGGCACTGTTCAGCTTCCATGTGTACGTGTGCTTTCCACTGTTTTTGTTGGTATTTAAGACCAGCCTTAGTCTGTGGTGATCTGATAGGGTGCATGGAATTATTTCAGTCTTCTTGTATCTGTTGAGGCCTGTTTTGTGACTGATTATATGGTCAATTTTGGAGAAGGTACCATGAGGTGCTGAGAAGAAGGTACACTCTTTTCCTGTAGGATGAAATGTTCTATAAATATCTGTTAGATCCATTTGGTTCATAACTTCTGTTGGTTTATCTGTGTCTCTGTTTAGTTTCTGTTTCCAAGAAACATTGCTGAGAGTGGGGTGTTGAAGTCTCCCACTATGTATGGGGTGTGATGTGTACTTTGAGCTTTAGTAAAGTTTCAAATGCCCTTTTATTTTGGAGCATAGATGTTCAGAATTGAGAGCTCATCTTGGTAGATTTTTCCTTAGACAAGTATTGTGTTCTTCCTTATCTTTTTTGACAATTTTCGTTGAAAGTCGATTTTATTCAATATTAAAATGGCTATTCTAGCTTGTTTCTTCGGACCATTTGCTTGGAAAATTGTTTTCTAGCCTTTTACTCTGAGGTAGTGCTGTCTTTGTCACTGAGGTGTGTTTCCTGTATGCAGCAAAATGCTGAGTCCTGTTTATGTAGCCAGTCTGTTAGTCTCTGTCTTTTTAATAGGGGAATTGAGTACACTGATGTTAAGAGATATTATGGAAACATGATTGTTATTTCCTGGTTTTGTTGTTGTTATTGTTAGAGGTTGAATTATGTTTGTGTGGCTATCTTCTTTTGGATTTGTTGAAAGACTACTTTCTGGCTTTTTCTGGAGTGTAGTTTCCCTCCTTGTGTTGATGTTTTCCATCTATTATCCTTTGTAAGGCTGAATTTGTGGAAAGATATTGTATAAATTTGGTTTTGTCATGGAATATCTTGTTTTCTCCATCTATGGTAATTGAGAGTTTTGTGGGTAGAGTAGACTGGGCTGGCATTTGTATTCTCTTAGGGTCTGTATGACATCTGTCCAGGATCTTCTGGCTTTCATAGTCTCTGGGGAGAAGTCAGGTGTAATTCTGATAGGTCTGACTTTATATATTACTTGACCTTTTTCCCTTACTGCTTTTAATATTCTTTCTTTGTTTTGTGCATTTGGTGTTTTGATTATTATGTAACAGGAAGAATTTCTTTTCAGGTCCAGTCTATTTGGAGTTCTGTAGGCTTCTTGTATGTTTATGGGCATCTCTTTCTTTAGGTTGGGGAGATTTTCTTCTATAATTTTGTTGAAGATATTTACTGACCCTTTGAGTTGGGAATCTTTGCTCTCCTCTATACTTATTATCCTTAGGTTTCTTATTATTGTGTTCTGGATTTCCTGGATGGTTTGGGTTAGGAGCTTTTGCATTTTGCATTTTCTTTCACTGTTGTGTCAATGTTTTCTCTGGTATCTTCTGCACCTGAGATTCTCTCTTTTATCTCTTGTATTCTGTTGGTAATGCTTGCATCTATGACTCCTGATTTCTTTCCTAGGTTTTCTAACTCCAGGGTTGTCTCCCTTTGTGATTTCTTTATTTTGTTCTATTTTCATTTTTTAGATCTTGAATGGTTTTGTTCACTTCCTTCGCCTGTTTGGTTGTGTTTTCCTGTAATTCTTTAAGGGATTTTTGTGTTTCCTCTTTAAGTGCTTCTAGCTGTTTACCTGTGTTCTCCTGTATTTCTTTAAGGGAGTTATTCATGTCCTTCTTAAAGTCCTCTATCATCCTCATGAAAAGTGATTTTAGATCCAAATCTTGCTTTTCTGGCATGATGGTGTAACCAGGACTTGCTATGGTGGGAGAATTGGGTTCTGATGATGCCAAGTAACCTTGGTTTCTGTTGCCTATGTTACACTTGCCTCTCAACATCTGATTATCTCTAATGCTACCTGCCCTCACTAAATCTCAGTGGAGCCTGTTCTTCCTGTGATCCTGGTTGTGTCAGAACTCCTCAGAATCCAACTGTCTCTGTGATCCTGTGATTCTGGGGTCCTGTGATCCTGAGATCCAAGGTGTGTCAGAGCTCCTGAGAGTCAAGCTGCCTATGGGACCCTGAGATCTTGGCATGAACAAGCTCCTGGGATCCTGTGGTTCTGAGCGTGTTAGAGCTCCTGGGAGTGGAGCTTCTTCTGGGTGTTGTGGGACTGGCTTTGGAGTTAGTGCTCAAGGTCTGCTCAGGGCACCTGTCCAAACTGGAAGGAACCCATGCCACTGGTCAGATGGAGTTCCTGGGTGCCTGGATCCCACTGGTCCCAGTTACTCCCCGGTGTTGACCTGATATTGTGTCCTCCTCACCTCTGATCCTATGATCCTGGTTGTGTTAGAGTGCCTGGGAGTGGAGCTTCCTCTGGGTGTTATGGGACTGGCTGTGAGTTCATGCCCAAGGTGGGCTCAAGGCATCAGCTAAGACTGGAAGGAACTGTGCCACTGTTTTGGCAGAGTTCCTGGGTGCCTGGGTCCCGCTGTTCCCAGTTATTTCTGGTGTTTTTGATATAAATTTTAGTGACAAACAACCATATGCATACATAAAAATTAGGTAAAGTTAGAAATCTGAAAAAATTGTTAGTGGCTTAACTTTGTCTTTTATTTGAAATTAAGTACTATGGCCTTGACAGTTCAGTTATTCCTTAAGTATCAAGTTTCAGATTATCCTAAAAACCAGTAAGGACAGTCTTATAAATAATTGTGTTCAGAAAATTTTTTCTCCAATGTTGGAAAGCCTCCTTTGAAATCTTATCTTGCAGAAGACAATTATATTAAAGAACGGATAAAAACCAAAAGACATCACCTGACCAGCTGTACTTATTCAAAGGATGACTATAAATTACCTCTATATCCAAAAGAAGTTCACAGCTAACCAGCTTTCAGTGGACACTGTAAGTAGAAATAACTAGATCTGAAACCTGACTCTGCGGTGGAAACTTGTGTTCCTCAAATATAAATGCCTACCCTGTACAACACCAAGACACATCACGAAAATACTAGGTATAATAAGACAATGTGACCACTTTTATTATTTTAAGTAAAATAAAGGTAACTCATCACAGACATCTTTACTTCTCTATAGAATGTAAGGAATCATATATCCCAGATGAGTAAGATATATAAGGAAAATAATGAAAACTCAAGATAATATTCCAGACAAACTATTTATTGGCCTACAATATAACTACATTTAAAATCATCTAGATCGCAGCTCATTACATGAATGTTCCTTTCTCTAAATGGAGCATATCAGAAAATCTCCAAGTTTTATTTTACATAAGACAGACATAGCACAAGTAATTCCAAGTGTGACGTGTGCATGAAAAGGTGCAGGGGTGGTTATCCAGTGCAGGGGCAGGGAGGCTCAGAGAAGCCTGCTCTGAAGAAGTCGAGTTTGAATAAAGATGTGAATGATGAACAGAAGAACATTCCAGAATAGCACACTGTTTGCTGCATCCCTATGTGCTGGGAGATAACATTTTAACAATGGTTTTTCAATGGCTATAGCTAACACAGGAATTAGAACTAGATACCATTTTAGAAATGTATATATCTTTTCTAGCTTAATAATTTAATATTCTTAGTTTACTAAGATTGGACTGAATTTAATAGATATCATGATCAATCTTATGTGACCATTTTGATATAATGAACTGTTCTGCCTTCATAGAGAAGCAAGAAACTTTTTACAGAGAGGTTTTTTGATAGTGTGACATTCATGTGACTAGACAGTGACTAGAGTAGACAAGTAATATGCGTTCTTAATATTTGAGTGATTAATACATAAGTAATTTAAAAATATTTCATAATTACTTATGCATTTTGTGCATGCTTCAGTAAAGACAATGAAGCAAGTATCCACACTTAAAGGATATCAATGCTATGCAACTTGCTGAAGCCAGGAAATTACACTCAAACTGACTATCAAGGCTGGACTAATAACAGCTCCACCTGCTCTCTGGCCAAGTGCTTAGAATATATGAGAACATACCGCTCTTCCTCAGAACCACTGCAGCTCATGATCAGTGGATCCATGTGCTATTTATTTCTTTTTTCTTTTTCTTTCTTTCTTTTTTTTTTTTTTTTACAATTTTTATTAGATATTTTCTTTATTTACATTTCAAATGCTATCCTTAAAGTCCCCTATACACTCCCCCCACCTTGCTCCCCAACCTACCCACTCCAGCTTCCTGGCCCTGACATTCCCCTGTACTGGGGCATATAATCTTTGCAAGACCAAGCGGCCTCTCTTCCCAGTGATGGCCGAATAGCATCTTCTGCTACATATGCAGCTAGAGACACGAGCTCTGTGGGTACTGGTTAGTTCATACTGTTGATCCTCCTATAGGGTTGCAGACCCCTTCAGCTCCTTGGGTACTTTCTCTAGCTCCTCCATTGGGGGCCCTGTGTTCCATCCAATAGCTGGCTGTGAGCATCCACTTCTGTGTTTGCCAGGCACTGGCATAGCCTCACAAGAGACCGCTATATCAGTGTCCTTTCAGCAAAATCTTGCTGGCCTGTGCAATAGTGTCTGTATTTGGTGGCTGATTATGGGATGGATCCCCAGGTGGGGCAGTCTCTGGATGGTCCTTCCTTCTCAGCTCCAAACTTTGTCTCTGTAACTCCTTCCATGGGTATTTTGTTCCCCATTCTAAGGAGGAACGAAGTATCCACACTTTGGTCTTCCTTCTTCTTGAGTTTCATGTGTGTGCTATTTATTTCTACCATTTATCTCTAACTTACACACAACATGTAAAGCTGTTTCAGGGAATGCACAATTTGCATTTTCTTCTAAGTAAAAGAAAGTTTTCATTAAAAAGAACAAGTAGTTATTTGTTTCTGCATACATGTGTATATTTTCATATAAAGCAGTGAGGAAGGTGAAAATCTGTAAAAATAAACAATGTGTACCACTGCACAATTCAAACAGAGGAACTCACTGATGATTATTAACCCTTATGTGCAATGTTCCTGTGTGTGAGAAGTGAGCTGAGCCAGGAAATGAGATGCAGCAACTCAAGGCTTACTACAGCTGTGCAAAGTTCCACATCCACTCATGTTGTACACACTGAGCTTCTGACACTGCAAAACACCAAGTCATCCATGCCTGTACTGGGTAGTTTTGTGTCAACTTGACACAGGCTGGAGTTATCACAGAGAAAGGAGCTTCAGTTGGGGAAATGCCTCCACAAGATCCAGCTGTGGGGCATTTTCTCAATTAGTAATCAAGGGGGAGAGGCCCCTTGTGGGTGGTACCATCTCTGGGCTGGTAGTCTTGGTTCTATAAGAGAGCAGGCTGAGCAAGCCAGGGGAAGCAAGCCAGTAAAGAACATCCCACCATGGCCTCTGCATCAGCACCTGCTCCCTGACTTGCTTGAGTTCCAGTTCTGACTTCTTTTAGTGATGAACAGCAATGTGGAAATGTAAGCTGAATAAACCCTTTCCTCCCCAACTGCTTCTTGGTGATGATGTTTGTGCAGGAATAGAAACCCTGACTAAGACAATGCCCAACTTGGCCTTTTTTACCTTTTTAATGTAAATAAAACATGACCCAAAAGAAATGGTTATAACACCTTGAAAGGCTGTGTGTTCTAGATTCTTCCTTTGCAGGGAAGGTGGGGGAATGAAATGAAAACAAAACACATATGTTGGACTCACAGGTCTCCGCTAAAGATTAAGCATGACAAAGTACACACAGCATTGGACAAAGTCAGGCATACAGGATGCTTTACAGTTTCCACTTGATGTTGCTGTCATCCCTGATAGTATAATTATATGTTATCATCCTGTGTCCTGTTACAGTTCATGCTATCCTAAGACATTACAGTGCAGCTGGCAGAGCTGCCACTACTGTAAAGTGGTGGATGGGAGTCCATGTTCCTCCACAAGATGGCCAAATACACGTAAGCAAATTATCTGAGCATTCTTTGTAAAGCCTTACTTAGAAAACAAGGAATAGGGGCTGGAAGAAAAAGCTCAGAGGGTAAAGTGTGTTCTTCCTGTGTGTGAGGACAACAGTTGAGGTCTGTGTCATCCACAAAGGTGCCTAGTGGCATAGTGGCCTGCCTATAACCCTAATGTGCAATGGGCAAAGTGTGAGTACTCCCAGAGCAGGATGGCTAGCTCAATTTGTAAGCTCTATATTCAATTGCAAGTCCCTGCCTCAAAGAATACATGGGGAATGATCAAGGACACCTAATGTTAACTTCAGGCATGAATACACAGACACAGATATACACTTGCCCACATACATGCAAACACACATACATACATGTGTGCACACCACATAAAATAAAATAAAATAAAATAAGGGATAATATCATCTACTTTACATGGTCATGATGTGAATTATACTCAAGGGGACACAAATGGATGCTAAGGAGCACAAATATATAAAGAAATAAAATTATTATTGATTTATCATCACATGATCTGTATCTTGATTTAGAACAGGAAGCAAGGAAGAAAATCAGTTGGGGGGATGAAGTGAGGAAGAGACAGAGGGAGACAGAAAGGAGAGGAGGGATCTACCTTAAGACACCTGTGTCAACAGCCTGTAGCCAGTATACGATAGTCACATGTCACTTAACAATGAAGTCATTCTGAGAAAACGGCATGCCATGAGACATGTGTACTGACACAAACCTAGATGATATATATAGTTTGCTACACATATAGGTTGTGTGGTATAACAGCTGTTTCTAGGCTACAAATCGCAGCATGTTACTCACTAGAAACCCAAGACAAATCTAACTCAGTGGTGTTTGCAATATTTAAATTTTATAAATATATGCAAATGTAAACAAGGATATTAAAATATTATACAATTTTTCTGTTCTAATATGATCTTATAGGAAAACAATCACATATGTGATCTATATTGACCAAAAATACCATGTTGTGGTCCATCAGTACAGTAATTAAGTAAAATAAATGGATAGTCACAAGTATATGCTTACCTTTACTATTGTTTTAGGGCGTTTTTTAAAAAATAGTTTTGGCTTCTCTACCACAGGAAGAGGTGGGAGTTTTTTAAGCTCCTGTAAAACAGTGGTTGCTGCACGCTTCTTGGAGAGTTTTTTGCTATTTCCCTCTCCTTCTGCAGAAAATTCTCCCACTGACACCCGAGTTACAAAACTCTTCATATGTGGTGGTCCACTTTCCTTAATAACCTATTAAATGCAAGCAAAATATTAATCAACATGGCAGCATTTGTGTTTAACAGCACGAATCTTGAAAGCCTTTCCAACTAATCTGGAGAACTCTGCCAAAATTATAGCATCTCCTTAAGACGGCTGCTCTGAAGGTACAGCATCGGTAATGTTAACGTAAAACATTCCTATTCTAAATCAACCAAAGGTGGAAGAAATCCTAACATGGTCTTACAGAACACAAAGCTGAGAGCACAGAACATGCCAAATTGGCTATGATTCCATACTAGATAAGCCACCTAGAGTAAAAATAACATTACTACATCTAATGCTGTCCCTTATCAGGGTGAGACACCAGAAGCCAAAGATGACGTTTTATCATTTCAAAGATAAAGTCTTTCATATAATGGTCTATCCTATATGATTACTACATATAGGACCACATATATGATTAGGATTCTATACAGTCATAATGGAACAGAAAAGCTGTGTAGTATTTTTGTCTCTATTTACATGTTTTAATATTTCAAATACATTTGAATTATGAAGCATCCTTTTGTGGCAGATTTTCAAAAATAGGAAAAAGATGAGAATTAACTTCTTGTTAGAGACCTAAAAGGCTGTCTTCATAACGGGATTCAAACTCTTGGGGATTCTGTTGATGTGATTAGATGATATGCTATAAAAATGTGCAGGTTTTCAGTGCCAGGAATTATGGAACCTTCAACCAGGAATGTTCCTAACTATTCAATGTATTCTTACATTTAAATTATATTAGTGTATAGAGGAAAGATAGATGCCAAGTCCTGAATACTCAAAATGCAAGTTTCCTTTAAAATTCTGATCTAAGGAACACACAGTATTTGGTTTACCACTTAATAGTTATTGGAATTTTATCTTCTACCACTGGAGTCCAATTAGGAAAAGGAATTTTTAAAAATACAGTATCTCAATAACTCATCATCAATGGAATCAGGAGTTAGTTTAAGCATACTTTCCAGGTAACTTAAGTTCACCAATTTAAACACCAACTGTTCATTTTTATACTCTGATGCAGAAGTCTATCAGTTACAAAAGTAATTTCCTGGGCTAGGGAGATGTTGTAGCAGTGCAGTGAGGTACCACTTTACAAGCAATGAGGACCTGAATTCACATGTCTATCATCCATGTAAGAACCAAGCACTGCTGCACATATCTGCAAACCCAACACTGGGTGAGGTGGAGTCAGGCCAACCTGTGACATTCATTGTCCAGCCAGCCTAGACAAGCTCTGAGTTCAATGTGAGACCTTTCCCTCAAAAATAAGGTTTTATAAGAGAAAGGCCCCTAGTTCATGTCTGAGTTTGGCACCCTCCCTCCAATAGGAATAGAACGATCTACTGTTTGTGAACACACAAAATGGGATTTAGTGAACCAACAGGGAAACTGCATGTTTAGCTTTTCTGTGCTCATGCTAGGTCATCAGTATGAGCATCAAATACTCTAACATAACACACAGATATGCAAAGGACTTCTGTGAGTTCTACCACACACTCCGAGCATCAAGGGTGTGCGAGGCTTCACAAGGTTCCCCAGCAACTTCTTGTTGGAATTAGTCTGCTGTCACGTACTTCTTTCCCTGCCTTCCTCGTGGGCTACTTTCAATCTGATATAGGACAAGAAGTCAGTAATCTGACTTGTCAGAGTCATATTCAAGAAGAAAGCAGTTCCCCAGTCCAGAGTTCATTCCGATGAGTCCAATGCAGGAGGTCCCCATGGTGTAAATGCTGTGGAAGCTCAGGAGAGTCTCCCATAGTCCTGAGCTTATTTACTCCTTCTTCCCACTTTCTGCATGACTTTCTTTTTTCTTTTTTATTATTTTCTTTATTTACATTACAAATGCTATCCCGAAAGTTCCC
>NC_034611.1:1464449-1467805 GCF_900095145.1 Mus pahari | reverse complement strand
TGTGCTGGGTCATATAAAGTTTGCAAGACCAAGGGTCCTCTCTTCCCAGTGATGGCTGATTAGGCCATCTTCTGCTACATATGCAGCTAGAGACACAAGCTCAGGGGGTACTGATTAGTTCATATTCTGCATGACTTTCAAAGTTGGTGACCTCTTACTATGGAAGGCATCTAAAATTATTTTTAAGTTTTTTTCTTTTAAAAAGTTTCGTACAATTCTATAAAGTTTGTGCATATTTAGTTGTAGAAAGATATCTCACTCCTGTTTAGTTACTTGTCAGTTAATGTTAAAGCATATTCTGGGGAGCAGGGTAGCTCAGGCCTAGAGTTTGTATTTAGCATGTGGCAAACTACCAGGTACAGCTCCCAGAATCTCCCCCAAAACAAGTCAAACATGTTCTGACCTCCATACAATTAAAAGGAATTGAATGTTAGCATAATATCACAAAACACTAGCTCGACTCACAACTTGAATTGAATAGGATCAAATTAATGATAAATAAATAAAACGCCGAACCCTATAGATGAACAGAAATGATGATTAGAAAACATATCTTACGGTCAAAACTGAAAAGTCATGTAAAAAGGTGGGCTAGTACAAAAAAGACAAGGAGACCCACAATACTCACAACATTACAGTAACTTCCATTTCACTGAAGGACAAATCATTTCACGGCAATGGATCTCAATACAAGTAGCATGTGCACTCCTGCAAGAATCTAGTATACCATTTAACTTGTTTAATTGACCAAAGAAAAGCACATGAACACATACCTCAAAACTGACAGGCATATTTCTCTTCAGCGCAATTTCAAACACTAAGCTTATTTCAGATTTATTTGCATCTTTATCGTCATCCATTTCTTTTCCTGATTCACCATTCTAAGTAAAAACAAAACAAACAAACAAACAACAGGATAGCATTGGAGCCAGACACCCCAACAAAACCCACATTGTTCTGCAGCCAGGGGGCCTAGCTACAAAGTTTGAAATAGCAGATGTGGGCATGGACAATGGATTCTCCTGAACTCTCAGGGTCAGTGGGTACACTGCTAGGCTTTTGGATTTTGTTTTGTTTGAAATAGAAGCAACAAATGCTGAGTTTGAAGATCTTCTACTCAGCCATACATTCTTTAGACCTAATACTTTTACTACAGTTGTTTACCTGCCTCCCTCTGCAATTGTGATTCTAACATGACCCATGGGCTAACATAACAGTCAGTACAGGATACAAAATAAGAAATCAGAACTGTGTCTGGACTTATTCATGTCTTTAATACATACTTCTGGAGGGCTGAACAAAGCGTGTATGAGATAAGAAAATAAAGGGACAATTCTTGCTACCAAGCAGCTTAGGTCTAATTAGAAGTAGTTAATAGTTCCAATGAACATGTCCAGCAGAAAAACGTGTTTCTACCATTATATCAAATTTCAAACAAAGGAGGCTACCTAGTTTGGAGAACAGATAATCTAGGAGGCCGAACTGTAAGGTTTAAATAACTTAAGCATAAAAGATTAAGACACTGAAATGCCTGGACTAGAGATATTATTGACGTTCAATGGAGAAAGTAGAAGAAATCTTAAGAATGGGTAAAATCGGGGGGCTAGAGGGATGGCTCAGCAGTACTGACTACTTTTTCAGAGGTCCTGAGTTCAGTTCCCAGCAACAACTGGTGGCTCACAACCATCCGTCAAGGGATCTGATGCCCTCCTCTGGTGTGTCTGAAGAGAGCTAGTGTACTCACATACATAAAATAAATAAATCTTAAAAAAAAAAAAAAAAAGAAATGAGTAAGATCACCCAAGAATAGCCTCAGCATTCTCATCTGCAAACTCCATCAGGACAGCAAATTCTCAAACAACCTCCACCTCTTTACATCCCTTGACCTCTGGCTGGGGATGTGGCTCACTCAGGAGAGTGCTTATCTCTAAAGCATGAGGCTCGAGGTTCAGTTCCCTGCACTGCTGAAGTATGTTGTGGTGCATTCCTTGATCTCAAGTTAACGCAATGTAATCTATGTCCAATACAAGGTGCATTAAATGCAAGCAAATGAATGTTACCATTCATCTTTATATACAAATTCCTAAATCCCGTGTTACCCACAAGTGACCTCCACAGGTGAAGCAGGACCTTCCCAGCAGGAATGTATGAGTCTAGTATACTAACATGCACCTGAGAGCCACCTGCCATGACCCTTCCTTAGCTGATCACATTATTTCTTTTCTTACACGATTAGTTTACTGTCTGCTCAGACCCCCCCCCCCCCGAGGTAGCACAGGATAGAGAAAGCCACCGTCATCAGGGCCACACCTGGGGAGACCTTTCTGGAATCGGCTCATTCTGCAGGGCTTGAAGCGCTTTCATCGCGGCATTGTGTCTGGCAGCTTGGCGAGTCTTCCCTTCACCGAAGAATTCATTATTTCCTACAGTTAACTGAACATAAAAGATCTTGGGCATTGGGCAATGATACCTATAGAAGAAAGCACAAGCATTAGTGGTAGCTCAGAAGCAGTCTATAACCACTTATGACCACAAGATTATTTCACTTAAGATGGTAGCAACTGTGATGTACTACATATTCTCTTACCAACCCTAATAAAATTTTAACTTCATGGATATATTCCTAAGGTGAAATGTGAGTCAATATATCTATACATAATAGTGTACAATGACTTCTATGAAAAATGTAATATCAAACAAAAATTAATACTGTAAAAATTAACTATAGAAGCTTTTCTAATGAAGTTTTAGTCAGTTTTGCTACTGAGGACAGGGAGCCATTGCAGAAGCTTGATGCAGGCGACGCCACTTAGGTGGCTACATGCACATTACTGGGCTTGTCATGAATAATGGCTGGACTAGAGTTACAGGGGCAGAGAGATAGCTTAGTATGATACGAAGTGATAAGGGCATCACATTGACCGAACAAAAACTAAAGAATCTATGCTAGTTACTAAGAATTATTTATTTTAAGCTGGCCATAGCAGCTGTACACATTAGAGAAGGCAGTAACCCTTCATCGCACACATAACGCACAATGATCAGGGTAGGGTAACTGGCATGTGTACTACCTCAGAAGTACACCTCAGATACACATTCACAACATTCTTCCCTGTTTGAAAGACTGACTTAACTTTTGTTACCCGCAGTTATTCTGCTATAGTCCACAGAATATGCACATCATTCTGTCAAACCAACTGAACCCGACCCATGACATATCTTCTTCCCATTTTCTCTTCCCCAATACCCTCTTCAGAATTTGGTAACTACTATTCCACTCTCTACATTCCTTAAGATCAAATAGTTAGCTTCCAAGTGTATGTAAGGACATGTAGTAGTATCCAAGTGTATGTAAG